>NW_006922159.1:517259-571987 GCF_000298275.1 Orycteropus afer afer
AAAAAAAAAAAAAACATAACTGATAGTCCATTAACAGCAGCTGGTTGATAGTTCCGGTGACTGACAGTCAATGCCCAATAAGTCCCATGACAGTTCCAACTCAAGAGGGATCACTAGGGTTGGGGGTAATCGGGGAAGGCTTCACAGAAGTGTCAGGGATTCCAGCTGAGCTCTGAAGAATGGAAATGTGGGAGAAACGTGGTGAGGTAGGTGCAGGCATTCCAGAAAGAAGCAATGGAATAAGCAAAGGCCCAGAGGCAAAGGTTTAGTCTTAACATGGAGAAAGGATATTGAGTCTCATATTTACATATCCTTTTCACTCATTCATCTCTTTACTCATTCATTCTTTCTTTTAAAATAAATTTTATTGAAATATAAATTATATACAGTGAAATACACAAACTAAAGTGACATGGGTCAATGCATTTTTCTTTTGCAGTGTTCCCTCTCCTCCCCTCCCACCCCTGCCAACCAACAAAGAAAGTTTCCTTTGATATATAAACCTTTCCTTGACGTTTTACAATAATGAACTAATATTATATTTGTCTTCCTGTGATTGACTTATTTCATTCAGCATAATGCCCTCCAAGTTCATCCATGTTATGTGGTATTTTGCAGATTCTACATTATTCTTTAGTGTTGCATAGTATTCCATTGCATGTATGTACCATGGTTTTTTATCCATTCTTCTGCTGATGGGCACCTAGGTTTGTTTCCATCTTTTTGCTATTGTGAATAGTGCTGAGATGAACATGGGTGTGCATATATCTGTTCCTGTCCTGGCTCTCATTTCTTTAGGATATTTACCTAGTAATGGGATTGCTGGATCAAATGCTATTTCTAATTCCAGCTTTCTAAGGAATCACCATACTGTTTTCCACAGTGGTTGTATCATTTTACAGTCCCACCAGCAGTGTGTGAGAGTCTCAATCTCTCCACATCCTCTCCTGAATTTGTTATTTTCTGTCTTGTTGAATTTTGCCATTAGTGCTGGGATGAGAGGATATCTCATTGTTGTTTTGATTTGCATCTCTCTGATGGCTAATGATCATGAGTATTTCTTCATGTATTTGTTGGCCACCTGAATATCCTCTTTGGTGAAGTGTCTATTCATGTTTTCTGCCCATTTTTAAATTGGATTGTTTGTCTTTTTGTTATTGAGGTGTTGGAGTTTTCTATAAATTTTAGAGATAAGTCCCTTGTCAGATATGTAATTATCAACAAGTAGGAATTGATTGCTGTCATTTTGTTAGGTGCTTTCTCATGGTGCTCCTGATTCTTTGTTCCATATAATTTTCTATGATGAGCTCGTTTTCTTTATGAATCACATTACCACTTCCTTCACTGTTAGTGTTTTAGTATTTGCTAAATATTTGTGCTTGTCCTCTTTTTTACTTTGATGTGAAGGATTATAATTTTTCTTTGAGGTTACCCTGTGATTTATAATTTTCCCCGAGTTTAGAACAGTCCATTCTATCTTGCAACTCTCTTGACTTCTTCACCATTTAGAAGCTCTGTAACTGCACTATTTTTCCCCTTTTTGGTTTGTAGTTGTCCTCATTTGCCAATGATGTCTCTGGTTCCCTGTTTACAATCTTGTAAGCTTATTTTACTTTGGATATGTCCATAGCTATTTTGGTGTCTGGGTTATGTCAAGCTTGTGGATTAATGGTCGGTTGTTGTTTGCTATTATAGGTTATCTGTTCAAAGCACTCCCTTTAGTATCTCTTGTAAGGTTGGTCCGGTTTTAACAAATTCCCTTAATTTCTGCTTATCTGGAAATCTCCTAATTTCACCATTGTATTTGAAGGGCAATTTTTCTGAGTATATAATTCTTGGTTGGAAATTTTTCTCTTTCAGGGTTTTATATATACCATTCCATTGTCTTCTCGTCTGCATGATTTCTGCTGAGAAATTCAAGCTGGGTCTTATTGGTTGCCCCTTGTAGGTAACTTTTCATTTTTCCCATGTTGCTTTCAGGATTCTTTCTTTGTCTTTGGTTTTGGTGAGTTTGATGATGCTATGTCTTGGTGATTTTGTTTTGGGATCTGTCCTGTTTGGGTTCATTAGACTTCTTGAATGGATATATTCTCATCTTTCATCATACTAGGGACATCCTCTTTCAACAAGTCTTTGACAATTTTCTCTGTGGTTTTGTCTCCTCTTGTTCTAAAATTCCAATTACACATAGGTTATTCCTTTTTGATGGTATCCCACATGAACCTTAGGCTTTCTTCATTTTGTTTTGATCTTTTTTTTTTCTGATTTATCCCTTTCCAAAGAAGTATTGAAGTATTTGTCTTCAATCTCACTAATTCTGTCTTCCATTGATTCAATTCTACTCCTTTGCCCATTCAATGTGTTATCTATTTCTGAAAATTTGGTATTAATCTTCTGGATTTCTATCTGTAGATTTTGTATCATTTCTAATTTTTCATTTATTTTGTCATTTTGTTCTTTATTGTCTTTCAAAATTGTTCTAGGGTTTTGTCTGTATTTTCCTTAATTTTGTCAGTGTTTTCCTTGATCTGTCTCTCAATCCATTGAAGGTATCTACATGTAATTCTTTTTCATTCCTTATCAGGAAGTGCCATTGCTGTGTCTTCCTCAGGGATGTGTTTTGGGTCTGTATCCTTGTCCCTTGTTTTTCCTGGTTTATCTTGCTTCTTTATGTGGACTGTGATGGTCTGCTGTCTCCAAGGCATTGTGACGTTTTTGTGTTTATATTTAATTGGTGATTGTATGTTGGAATGACTTGCCCATGATTTTTGTTTTCTTTGGATTTTATTTAAGTAAGCGGTGTACTATGCACCTCTATTCGCTAGTTGGCAGCACTTACACACTCACCACCTGTCTCTTTTCCCATTGTCTGCCTCCCATATGTCCCTGCTGTCCTTAGGTCTCTGGAATCCAAATGAGAATGCTGTCACTTTAAAATCCAAAATGGTCACCACTTATACACATTCAAAACGGCTGCATCTTTGGTCACTTTTATCCAAAATGGCCACTGTGTATAAACAATCAAAATGAATGCACCTTCTGGACAGCTGAAAGTCCACGGTTTGGGTTATTTCCCTTCTTGCTGTTTCCCTTCCTAGTCATAGGCCACCAGTGCAGTTCTTCCTGCAGCCCTTGGCAACCAGGGCTAATCTTTAGCTCAGTTCTCAGGTTCAAATGCCACTTGGAAATATTAAGGCTGTTGGTCCCATCAGAGTAGCTGACAGTCCACTTCCCCAATTGTCTTCATACTCACTGTTTTCATTCAGATTTTTCCACTAGTTAGTGCCAAATCCACTTCTGTATATTTCCTTTCAAAGCTCAGGGCTCCAGGATTATCTTCTGTATCTCTGTCAGTTGGTTTCTCTTCTTTGTTGAAGAGGGTCCATGTTGCTTGTCTGCCTATTCCTCCATCTTACCAGAAGAGAGCTACTCATTCCTTCCTTCATTCAGTAAACATCTTTGGAGCACCTACCATTTATTAGGAATTGTGCTAAACACGGGGGGTAGGGAGATGAACAAGATATGGGCACTGCAAGATTAGGCAATCTACTTCCGTAAAAATTACTGTTTCGGAAACCCAATGGGAGTCGCTATGAGTCAGCATCGACTGGACTGCAGGGGGGGTTGCTTTTTTTCAAATAGTTGGCAAGACCAACAGTACAATGTGAAAATAAAAAGGTATATTTAGGGAATAGGATGCTAGGGGACCCAGAGAAGGAACCCTTCATTCATTCTTGTGAGGTCAGGCAAGGTTTTCTAGAGGAAGCAGTATCTAAACTGAAGCATGAGAGACACAAATATGGAATGATTTAAAAGCATTCATACTCATCATCATAATGATCAGCATTGTCAAAATAACTTACATTTATTGAACACCCACTAAGTGACAGGGACTAGATTAGGTACTTTACATATTCTCTTCTCATACTCATGACAACTCTAGGAGATAGATGCTATTCATTACCCCTATTTAGACATGATGATGTGGAAGCTAAGAGTGTTTATGAGTCTTGTCCAAAGTCACATAGCCAGGAGTGGCAGAGTCAGGATTCAAACCAGCTCTGCCTGCAGAACCTTATACGCAGAAAGAAGAATATTTAAATCTCATGCAAGTTTGTGTGTGTGTTTTGTTGCTGCTATTTTGTGTCACTGAGTCAATTCCAAGTCATAAGCAACGCTACATGACCCTATATGCCTCTCAGGTTTTCCTGGGCTGAAATCTTTACAGGAGCAGATCACCAGGTCTTTCTGCTGGGGATCCACTATGTGGCTTCAAACAGCCAACCTTTCAGCATACAGTCAAACACTTAACCACCAGGGCTCTGTGTGTGTGTGTGTGTGTGTGTGTGTGTTGTGTTTGTTTAGCCCGTTAACACATTAAAGGGTGTTTTCAGACTGCCCACTGTCCTCCCCAACATCGCTTCAACTCCCATAGCTTCAGGTGCTCAGCCCTCTTGCCTGGAAGGACTTGATTCTTCAGAATATAAACCTGGTGCTCCAAAATGCCAGCTCTGAAAGGCAGAAGAGTCCCCAGAAAAGCCAGAAACATCTCTCCCTCCTCACACTTTCCCCACTCCTTCAGCCTCTCCTGAAGAACTGGTCCAGGGGAAGTGAGGGTAGGAGACACAGAGCCACATGGCCTGGCTCTAAGCTTTTGCCCCAGCAGTTCAGGTGGAGTCCCCCAATTAACACACCAGAAATACATTTGTGGGACTAGTTTTCCATGAGAGGCAGCATAAAGTACCACGCAGGGTGGTAGACCAGCTCTGCCATTAACCACTGTGGGGTTTCAATGTCCTCACCCACAAAATGGGTGGCTTTGTCCAGCCTGTCTAGACTGTGTATGTAAAAAGACAGGAAAAGGGTGAGACATACTCCTGCGTGACTGTTGACCTTTCCAAGTGGTCTACAAGATCAGGATGTAAAAGACAGGCTGAAGAACATGCCAATATTGCAGAATTTCAGGTCAATAAGCTTCAAGCTAAGACACAAGTCTTCACATCCAGTAGGATGGTGGTCCAGGAGAGTGAAGGGTGAATGATACCATTCTGGAATGGGACAGAAAATATGTAAAATGTATATTTTCATGGTTCTTGACTATTATACTGTATTTCTATATGACAGCTTTTCACCTGCAATAAACTTTGCTGTCTTTTCAACAATAAAAAATAAGATGGGGGAAGGCCTAGATGATTGTAGGTAGACATCAGAGCAGGACAAGACTCATATCTTTCCCTCTGAGAGATTTAGGTGGAAGAGAGAAAGCAGAGCTCCAGGGTTGTTATATAGAATAGAGGTAGGGTGGTTAGGTAACCAAATCTTAGAATGGTTCTAAAGCCCCTCCCCTGAAGCCTCCCTAGGTCAGACAGCACTATGTACTTCATGCCAACTGGAAGGCCCAACCTGCAGTCACCACAGGCGACCATGGGCTCGGTGATTGCAGACTTGTGCCCAAAATGAAGCACCAGCAGAATACAAGCCTTGTAGTAATTGAATTCAGGATCCTCCTTAAACTTGAAGGTGAAGCTGATTAAGTTTAGGATGAACAATATAACAAAATTAGTTTATAGTCCTACTTCACAGGATAGATAACCCACTTAGAGTACCATACCCTAAGAGGGGGCCTAGTCTGGAAATACACAGAACTCCCAAATGAGATGATATGATTTGGGGAAAGTGGATTCATTGTAGGTTAGAAGGACAACTAAAGTATTTTAGCTATATTCCTGACATTTGGGGATGCCAAGAGAATCTGGTCTTCCCCAAACCACCCTAAACTCATGATCTCATGCCAGAGATCAAGACACACCAGGTTCTGACTAACAGTGGTAAGATTACCGTCCTGCATGATTCATTCAGCATGTCTCTATTGAATTCCTACTACGTGCCAGAAAGGACAAAAAGACACCATGGTAATATAAAAGCTTAAGTTTTTCTTTTTGTTTGTTTGTTTACATTTAAAAAAATTATTACAGATTCATAAAAGTTGCGAAATAGTACAGAGAGTTTCCATGTAGCCTTCATCCAATTCTCCCTCATAGTAACTATATTACAATATCAAAACCAGAAAGTTGACAGTACAATCCACAGATCCTATTCAGATTTCACCATCTTCATATTCATTCATTTGTATGTGTAAGTGTACATGTATGTATGTGTATATTTATGTTATTATTAGGTGCTGTCGAGTCAATTTTTGACTCAGAGCGACCCCATGTGACAGAACAGAACTGGCCCATTGGGTTTTCTAGGCTGTAATATTTATGGAAGCAGATTGCAGTCCTTTCTTCTGCAGAGCCACTGGGTGGATTCAAACTGCCAACTTTTTGGTTAGCAGCCGAGAGCTTAACTGTTGTGCCACCAGGGCTCTTATATATATACTAGTTGCTGTCAACTCCTACTCATGGCTACCCCATTGTGTTAGAGTAGAATGTGCTCCATAGGGCTTTCATTGGCTGGTTTTTCAGAAGTAGATCACCAGGCTTTCTTCCAAAGGCACCTCTGCATGGGTTCTAAACTCCAGGCTTTAGTTAGCAGCCAAGGTCATTAACCATTTGCACCACCTCAAACCAAAAAACCCATTGCCATTACATTGATTCCAGCTCGTAATGACCCTTTCAGACCGAGTAGAACTGTACCACAGGGTTTGTCCAAGGCTGTAAGTCTTCATGGATGCAGATTGCCACATCTTTATCCCAAAGGGCATCTGGTGGGTCCAAACCTTTCAGTTAACAACTGCGTGCTTAACCATAAAGCCATAAGGGTTCCTTTACACAAGGCACGATGTCATTTTATCACATATGTAGATTTGTATAACCAGCGCAATGATAAAGATACAGAGCTATTCCATTCACAGAGACCCCTCCTACTCTCTCTTTACAGTCATGCCTACACTTCTCTTAGGAGGTGTCAGTGATACTCTTCTTCTCCTCCTTAACCACCCACCCCCCTGTCCAAACCCTGGCAACCACTAATCTGTTCTCCATCTGTATAACTTTGTCATTTTGAAAATGTCATATAAATGAAATCATGCAGTATGTGCCCTTTTGAAATTGGCTTTTTTTTCACTCAACATAATGTCCTTGACCACCATTCATCTGTCAGTTTGTCGTACTGTGGTGGCTTACATGTTGCTGTGATGCTAGAAGCTATGCCACCATCAGCAGTGTCACCCATGATGTCCTCCATGATGGACAGGTTTCAGCAGAGCTTCCAAACTAAAACAGACTAGGAAGAAGAACATGCCAGGTCCATGTCTGAAAAAAATTGGCCACTGAAAACCTCATGAATAGCAAGGAAACATTGTCTGATATAATACTGCTAAATGAGCACCTCAGGTTGGAAAGCACTCAAAATATGCTTGGGGAAGAGCTGCCTCCTCAGAGTAGAGTCAACCTTAATGATATGGATGGAGTAAAGCTTTTGGGATCTTCATTTGCTGGTGTGGCCCAACTCAAAATGAAAAGAAACAGTTGCAAACATCTATTAATAATTTGAATGTGGAATATATGGAAAATGAATCTAGGAAAATTGGAAGTTGTCAAAAATGAAATGGAACACATAAAGATTGATATCCTAGGCATTAGTTAGCTGGGTATTGGTCATTCTGAATTGAACAATCATGTGGTCTACTATGCCAGGAATGACAAATTGAAGAGAAATGCTGTTGCATTCATAATCAAAAAGAAAATTTCAAGGTCTATCATCAAGCACAGTGCTGTCAGTGATAGGATAATATCCATATGCCTGCAAGGAAGACCAGTAAATACTACTATTATTGAAATTTATGCACCAAACACTAAAGCCAAAGATAAGGAAACTAAAGATTTTTGCCAAATTCTACAGTCTGAAATTGACCGAACATGCAATCAAAATGCACTGGTAATTACTGGTGATTGGAATGCAAAAGTTGGAAGCAAAGAAGAAGCATTAATAGTTGGAAAATACAGCCGTGATGATAGAAATTAAGCCAGAGGTCACATGATAGAATTTTTCAAGACCAACGACTTACTCATTGCAAATACCTTCTTTCAACAACACAAAAAGCAACTATACACATGGATCTCACCAGATGGAATACACAGGAATCAAATCAACGACATCTGTAGAAAGAGATGATAGAGAAGCTCAATATCATAATTCACAACAAGGCCAGGGGCTGACTGTGGAACAGACTATCAATTGCTCATGTGCAAATTGAAGGTGAAGCTGAAGAAAATTAAAACAAGTCTACAAGAGCCAAAATAGGACTTTGAGTATAACCTACTTTAATTTGCAGGCCATTTGAAGAATAGATTGGATGCATTAAATACTAGTGACTGAAGACCAGATGACTTGAGGGATGACATCAAGGACATCATACATGAAGAAAGCAAAAGGTCATTAAGAGGACTAGAAAGGAAGAGAAGGCTAAAATGGACGTTAGAAGAGACTCTGAAAATTGCTCTTGAATGGAGAGTAGCTGATGAAATGAGTGGAAGAAATGATGAAGGAAAAGATCTGAACAGAACATTTCAAAGGGCAACTCGAGAGGACAAAGTAAAGTATCATAAAGAAATGTGCAAAGACCTAGAGTTGAAAAATCAAAGTAGAAGGATACATGCAGCATTTCTCAAGCTGAAAGAACTGGGAAAAAAAAAAAAATCAACCCTCGTGTTGCTCTGTTGAAAGATTTTAGGGCAAAATATTGAACAATACAGGAAGCATAAAAGAAGATGGAAGGAATACAGAGTCACTGAACCAAAAAGAATTGATTGACATTCAATCACTTTAGGAGGTAGTATATGATCACAAACCAATGGTTTTGAAGAAAGAAGTCCAAGCTGCATTGAAGGAATAGGCAAAAAAACAAGACTCCAGGAATTGATGGAATTGAAATGTTTCAACAAATGAGTACAGCACTGGAGTCGCTCACTCATTTACATCAAGGAATTGGAAGTCAGCTACCTGGCCAACCAATTGGAACAGATCCATATTTGTGCTCATTCCAAGGGAGGGTATCCAACAGAACGTGGAAATTATCAAACAATATCATTAACATCACACGCAAGTAAAATTTTGCTAAAGATAATTAAAAAATGATTACAGCAGTACATTGATAGGGAAATGTCAGAAATTCAAGCCAGATTCAGAAGAGGACATGGAATGAGGGCTATCATTGCTAATGTCATTGAATACTAAAGCAAAGAATGAAAACAAAGAATACCAGAAAGATGTTTACCTGTGTTTTATTGACTATGCAAAGGCATTTGACTGTGTACATCATAACAAATTATGGATAACATTATAAAGAATGGCAATTCCAGAACACTTAATTGTGCTCATAAGAAACCTGTACTCAGACCAAGAGGCAATTATTCAAACAGGACAAGAGGATACTGCATGGTTTAAAATCAGAAAAGATGTGCATCAGGGTTGTACCCTTTCACCACACTTATTCAATCTGTATACTGAGCAAATAATCTGAGAAGCTGGACTATATGAAGAAGAATGTGGCATCAAGATTGGAGGAAGACTCATTAATACCCTGAAATATGCAGATGACACAACCTTGCTTGCTGAAAATGAAGATGACTTGAAGCACTTACTAATAAAGATCAAAGAGTATACCCTTCAGTATGGATTACGTCTCAACACTAAAAAAATAAAAAATAAAAAAAAATCTTCACAACTGGACCAATAAGCAACATCATGATAAACAGAAAAGATTGAAATTGTCAAGGATTTCATTTTACTTGTAGCCACAATCCACACCCATGGAGAAAACAACCAAGAAATCAAATGATGTATTGCATTGGACAAATCTGCTGCAACACTTTAAAGTGTTGAAGAGCAAAGATGTCACTTTGAGGACTAAGGTGTACCTGACCCAAGCCATGATATTTTCAATAACTTCATATGCATGTGAGAGCTGTACAATGAATAATGAAGACTGTAGAAGAATTATGTTGGCATTGGTGAAGAATACTGAATGTACTATGGACTGCTAGAAGAACAAACAAACCTGTCTTAGAAGAAGTACATCTGGAATGCTTCTTAGAAGCAAGAATGGTCAGACTTTGCCTCTCATATTTTGGTCATGTTATCAGAAGGGACCAGTGCCTGGAGAAGGATATCATGCTTGGTAAAGTAAAGGGTCAGTGAAAAAGGGGAAGACCCTCGGCAAGATGGATTGACACAGTGGTGGCAGCAATGAGCTCAGGATGGCAACAATTGTTAGGATGGTGCAGGACTGGGCAGTGTTGCATTCTGTTGTGCATAGGGTCGCTATGAGTCAAAACTAACTTGATGGCACTTAAGGACAACAATGCCCTTGAGCTCCATCTAAATTGTTGCATATGTCAACCAAAAGAAACCAAATTCACTGCCTTCGAGTTGGTTCCAACTCATAGCAACCCCTCCTTGGGTTTCCAAGGCAGTACCTGTACAGAAGTAGATTGCCCAGATTTCCTTCTGAGGAGTGGCTGGTGAGTTTGAACTGTCAGCCTTCTGGTTAGCAGTCAAATGTTGTAGGCACTATGCTACCAGAGCTCCTAGTTCCTTCATTTTTGTTCCTGAGTAGTGTTCCATGGTATGGCTATACCACAGGCTGTTTAACCATCCACTCACTGGAGGACATTTGGATCATTTCCAATCTGGGGCTATGAGAAATAAAGCTGCTAGGAACACTGACGGCCAGGTTTTTGTGTGGAGATTAAGTTTTCATTTCTTTGGGATAAACGTCCTGGAAGGCAATTGCTGGATTATATGATAAGTATACATTTTGTTTTTAAGAAGCCAAAGTTAGGGGCAAATGGACAGATAAGCACATTGAGGAGCTGCAGAGATTTCCATTGTAGGGTTAGGGGTGTCTGCCAGGTCTTGGCTAGGGCCAGGCTGGGACAAGAGCTGATAGTTATTGTTCTACAGAAACTGAGACTGCAGCCAACATAACTAGGAAATAACCAAATGCAATTGGAAGGAGGAGTTATCTGAACTCCAAAGCTATTCAGAGCAATCTAGAGAGAACTCAGAAACAAATTTTAATCAGCAGAGTGAAGCTGGCCTCCAATAAACGCCTACCCATGCTAGAAAGATGGACTGCCCAGAACGATTTTCAAGCCATAATAGTGTGCTGGTAAATCAGAGACCTGTGCATAAAGAGCACAATCAAGAAGGTTTAATTGTTCACTGAGGAGTTTTGTAGTTCAGGCCCAGCTCCTCCAGGCTCTGCCTCACCTGGTTGGAGGGGCTGCCAAGCAGAGGGTACCAGACTCATTCTCTCAACTAACACCTGTTGAGGGCCTACTATGTGCACAGGACTGCACTAGACTTCTGATCAGACCGAACGGAGCTAATGTCTGAATAGGTGGTCATCAGATGGATGTGAGACATAAGCTCTGCAGAGCAAGAGGATGTTGAGAGGCAAGGGTCTTATCAAGTCCCCCCAAAGAACAAAACCAAACTCACTGCCATCAAGTCGATTCTGACTCATAGCAACCTTCTTTGGGTTTCCGAGCTGGTAAATCTTTACAGAGGTAGATTGCCCAGTCCTCCTTCTGCAGAGTGGCTGGTGGGTTTGAACTGCCAACCTTCTGGTTAGCAGCCAAATGCCTTAACCACTACAGCACCAGAGCTCCTTGATAAAGAAAATATAACACAGTTAATCTTTGTAAACTATCCTTCAGATATACATCTAATAACCTCCCTAGTCTCTAACCTTGGAGGAAAAAAAAAGTGGCATTCAGTAATCTCTCAAAAAGACCAAACTCATTGCCATTGAGTCAATTCCCTCCTTGGGTTTTTGAGGTGTTATCTCTATGGAATTAGATTGCCCAACCTTCCTTCTGAGAAGTGGCTGGTGGGTTTGAACCACCAACCTTCTGGTTAGTAGCCAAATGCCTTAGGCACAACACCACCAGATCTCCTTTATCATGTCCCAAAGCACCTTGAAGAAAATTAGCAACTCCATCAGCTGGAGCTCCTTAGCAGAGGAGAGACTACAAGGTATGTGGGCCAGGTAGGGTGTCAGAGACCTTAAGAATAATGGGTAACTCTTACTGAGCACCTTGTAAGGTACCAGTGCCAGCACTATGCCAAGTAATTTATAATAACTTAATACTGTAAGATTCATACAACATACTTATTGAATTCCTACTATGTGCCAAAATGACTAAAAAAGAGTCAGTGATTTCATGGGATATGGAGTGCTAGTGGACAAGTGGGTCCTTGTATAGTTCTAGTGCCCAGTGCTTTCGTGATTTCTTGTGCTAAATATTAGGGCAGTGATTTAGTGATGCTCTAACCAGGAAGGGTTGAGGAATCTAATCTATAAGATAGAACATTAGTAGAGCTGGAAGAAGTATGCTCAAAATAATACTATAATTCTATGTTTAGAAAAGAGAAATTATTGTTTTTATAATAAAAACTGGAGTAAGGCCGACTTGATTAAATGGTTGTAGTTAGTGAAGATACACAGAAAACCAATAATTCTCAATAGAAGACAACATTCTGGGAAAGATGCAGCAGCATCTCCAAAGGGGTGTGTGTAGTATTTTTATGCTTATCACACAAACAGAGCTTGAGTGAAAACAAAAAAATAAATGAAAAACATTATATTAGGCAATTATCATATTAACTCTGACCCTACCCACTTTCTCAAATGATAGATCCTTTACCAACCAAAGTCTCAAAACACAAGCTTCAAACACCAATCAGAAGGCCTTAGTGCTTCCCACTTCCATCTTTATTTAAGACTGTCCCCATCCTCCAAAGATCCCTTTGTGGATGTCAAATTCTTCCTCTTTTCTCTCCAAGTTGTGCAAGGAAGAAAACACTTCTTGCTTTGGAAATGGAGTCAGTGTGTCTGAAAAAATCCCCTGTAGCAGCGAATTTGTCCCAGGGCCTGTCTGAGTGGTAGGTAGGGGTCCTGCAGCATCAAGCACTTCTTTTGGTGAATCTGGTAGTAGAAGGGCAAGGAGACCAGGCAGTGGAACACTATGGAACCTCCATCCTGAAGTACCCTCTAAAGAGCGGCTGGCAACCCTTAAAATGTTCTAAACCTCAATCAGTGGAAAAGGAGCAAGATCAGCTTCTTCTCTTTGTCTTAAGAAAAAAAAGATACATTCCAGATAATTTCACCATGATGAAAGAGGAAGAATCGCTGAAGTAGCAAAGGAAATAAATTAACGCCATCTCAGCTAAAATCACACACAATTAAAACCTGGATCTGAATGTACTTTCCTGTGCGGAATGAGCATCTTGAAAATGACATGCATTAGTCATCTGCTCCAGCCACCCTACTCAATGTGTGGGGAGATCATCTTTGAAATTGGAGGCTCTTGGGAGCAGAGAAAGAGGGGCTGGATTCCTGAGCCTGATCCTCAGCTTTCTGTTCTTAAATTCCTCTATGACTGAGGCATCCAGGCAAGCCAGGATGAAGGAGACCTCTCTCCAGAGGCCACGTCACCCATCTTCCTTTCCAGGGTGGCACTGGCCCAGGGAGACTTAGGACTGGGTGTCTATGAAGAGATTTAGACCATTGGCCATTCATGCAGAAGCCCATAGTAGTAGTCCTCACTCCTGGACTCTCTGTCCAGGGTCCTGGCCTGCAGGGACACTGCCCAGTGTGGGCAAGGGCACTCCATCACGCTCCTGCCTTCAGGCAGGCCAGTCTTATCAGCTCAGAGAGAAGGCAATTTCTCCTTCTCTTCTTCCTCCTATTTTTTCCTCTTTCCTTTCAATTTTTCATCTCCCAGAAAAGAAGAAGAAGAAAAAAAAAAAAAAAAAAAACACACTAAAAAACAGCAAAGGAGATAGGTTTATTGTGCCTGAAGAAAGAAGACAGAAAAGACTTTATGAACCAGAAGGACCCCAGGTACTCACATACAGAGGCTGGTGACCAGTGCTGGGTTGTTCTTCATCTCCTCTGAGGTTATAATAGGAGAAAACATGATTTGTGGCAGGAGAAGCACTAAGAATAAAATATAAGGACGAGCTCTGACAGGGAAGATTTTAATCCCTTTGACAAGTGGCTCTCAAGGATTGTGGGATCTCTTTTCCACCAGAGGCAGCAGGAGATGTGGAAGGGGAAGGAGAAGAAAAAAAAAAAAAAAACCAGGAAAACAAAACCAAAAAGCAGTAGACTTAGAGTCAGAGGACCTGGGGTTGAGTCTTGGTTTGGCCTCTTCCTGGCTGGATGAGTAACTGCTGTGAACCACACAAGGACTAAACGAGCCAACACATTGAATACTCTCAACACAAGGTCTGACACACAATCAGGGCTCAGTGCCAATTTTACCCAAGTTGCTTATCATGTAAACCAACTGCTAGGGACAGAATGGGCAGAGCTGACCTGTGCCCAAAGAATCACTTAATGTAGAAACAGGCCACCCTTCCCTCAACCATTCTCTCTTTCACCATTTTAAGGTCTGTCAGGACTTAGGGCCCAAGATGCTTGCCTTAGGTTGTCCAGCAGGGAGGATGAGACAAGAGAGGCATCTAGGGCTAAAATTTAAGGAAGCATTTACTCTTGGGGTGGGGCAAGTGCAGGGATGGCACCTGAGAAGGAGCACCTCCTTAAATTTTGTGCCCTAAGTGCCTAGCTTGCTTCATTCTTACTCTGGTCCTGCTGCTCAGCCTCTTGCCTTTGCTATCTGATGTGTTTCTGTACAGAAGAACGTGATAGCCCTTGATGAAATCACAATCCCATAGGGGTCATTTGCACTCAATTGTTTTTACCGATTCACTTCTCCCTAAACCTGTGGAGGTATGATAGAGGAGGCAAAGTCAACAAAGCCAAAGGCACCCAATCAATAATGATCTTTGGTCCAGGAAGCAACTCAGACACTTACTCCCCTCTGTCCTGAGACTCCTGGGTGGGAATTCCCATCCAGTGCCTGGAATCTGGGTGAAGCAGAAGGATACATGGGAGGATTCTGTCCAAGTACTGAGAGATCTGGGGAAGCCTGTCATGAGCAACGTCATGCTGGGCACTGGAGGGGAGAAGTGATGAATGATACAATTCCTTGAGGAAAATTTATAATTTAAGTAGGAAAGCAGGATAGACCCAGATTAACTTTCCAGACAAAGTGCAAATGATTGCAAATCAACATAAAGTGACATAAACCAAGACTATTCCCGAAGAAGGGAAAGAAAAGAAGTGATCAAGTTCAGAAGTGAATGGGGGAAAGCTCCCTAGAAGAAAATGAATTTCTACAGAATTTATAAACAGCTCCCCTCAAACTGTCCTTGGACCACTTGCATCAGTATCACTTGAGAAACTGGTTAAAAATGCAAGTTTGTGAGCTCCATTTCTGGCAGACTGAAATAGAATCTCTGGGGGTGGGACCCAGGAATCTGCATGTAAACCAGCTCCCCAGGTGGTTCTTCCGCACACACGGTTTCAGAAGCACTGGTTTACAAAGAAAAAATAGATCCAGGTGGTGGCTGCTGGGAGAGACCTCAGGAATGATCTTTGGATATCCCAGTGAGCCCTAAGATCTGTGTTGGAATTAATTCAAACATTGGAAGTAAGACCATAAAGACTTCCTTCTCTGAGAGAAAATCAGAAGGAAAATACAGAGGTCAGAGACATTGCAAAGAGCAAAGGATTAGGAAACATGCAGTCCCAGCTTCTTGGCTCTGTGAACCATTTCTGAAATGAGATGTTCAGAAATGAATAAAAACTGATTGGAAGACAATGGGTAGCAGTAATGCAAAGTGGAAAGGCTGAATTTGGGCAAATATTTTTAACATGTTGATATCCCATGTGTATCTTATTTTCTGACTCTGAAAATAGTCAAGATTTGATCATGACCGTGGTAAGAAATGCATTGACCATTATGACTCAGTACATATGTATGTCTTCACATGAAACTGAAGAAAAAGTATTAGTGGAATATGTTCTACCGTATTGATTCTTTCTTTCTTTCTTTCTTCCTTCCTTCTTTCCTTCCTTCCTTTCTTTTTTTCTCTCTTTTTTGCGAAGTGTTTGCTACAATTCATTAATGGGTTTCCACCTGCAGTTTGAAAAACATTGAGTTAGATGGGAGGTAGGTGATGAGTGCTTATGACAAAGTCCTCGTGACATCCTGTGGGTTACAATGCTGTGGGTCAAAAGTCAAATGGAAAGTTCCTTTAGAGCACCCAGGTTTGGCCTCTCAGGAAGCCTGACCATTCTCTCCTGCCTTCACACATCTCAAGAATTACTCCTCCAGAAAACCCTGTTTCAAAGCCCTGTCAAATGTCCTCTACTCCTAGTGTATGTGTAAAACCCACTGCCATCTAATCAATCTCAACTCATAGCACAGAGTAGTACTGCCCTATAGGATAAAGGCTGTAAATCTTTATGGGAGCACAATGCCTCATCTTTCTCTTGCTGAGAGGCTGCTGGGTTTGAACTGCCAAACTTTTGGTGAGCAGCTGAATGCTTTAACCAATGCACCAATGCACCACCAGAGCTTCTGGTATATGTATACCAAACTAAACTCGCTGCTGTCGAGTCAGATCCGACTCATAGTGACCCTTCCTTGGGTTTCCGGGGTGGTATCACTACGGAAGTAGATTGCCCAAGCTTCCTTCCAAGGAGTGGCTGCTGAGTTTGAACCACCAGCCGTCAGGTTAGCAGTCAAATGCCTTAGGCACTATGCTACCAGAGCTCCTGGTATATGTATAAACAGCCCTTAACTTAAAGACTTACACACTTCAGTCTGCTGGTTTTACCTAAAAGTGATGCTGGCTTTGTTGTCTGTTTTCAGATGATATCCTTGTCCCCCAGCTTCAGATCTCTGAGCTTCCTTCCTGCCTATATAAGGTTCTGTGTGTCTGTATTCATGTATTTGCATGTTCATATGTGTGTGTTCATGTGTTGTGCACACTATGTGTGCACATGCAGTCTCTCTAGTCCTCTTCAAGTCTTCCTCCTTCTAAATGATCATTTCTCCCAAGAATCTTTTGAATACATTAAATCAAACCACATGGAATTTAGTTTGGTTACCATATTGCCCAGCTTAACTGTTTTATCTACTCAGATTCAATTTAAGAAATGCAGGGTGCAGGTGTATCATTTACATTTGATTAAATATGGCGTTTTGATGTTTATGCTTATTCCTATAAAAAGTTGGGCGTCAGTACCTTGGTGAGGAATGTAATTTCTATTATCATATTGTTTCTGGGCAAAAACAGATTCATCCTACATCATTTTTACCTGCAGTGCCTTTTCCAGGAATATAACCCAAGATAAATAATTTGAGGAGTCCCTGCAGTTTCAACAGCTCTGCCATCTGCACTGTACTCCGGCTTTTCTGGTTCTCTCTGTTTCATGGGTGTTCAAGGATCCTGGGAGCAACCTGAGCACAGGGGCCAAAGGCTGATTCAGGTTTGTGGGCCCTCCTTTAAAAACTCAGCCAATGAAAACCCTATGGATCACAATGGTCTGACCCACAACTGATCATGGGGATGGCATAGGCCAGTAGTGTTTTGTTCCATTGTGCATGGGGCCTCCATGAGTCAGGGCCCAACTCAAACGCAGCTAACAACAAATGTATGTGTATGTATACATATACATACACATACATTTGTTGTTGTTGTTAGGTTCTGTCAAGTTAGCTCTGACCATAACAACCCCATGTACAACAGAACTAAAGACTGCCCAGTCCTGTGCCATCCTCACAATCCTTGCTATACTTGAGGTGTCACTGTAGCCACTAATGTCAATCCATCTTTTTGAGGGCCTTCCCCTTTTTCACTGAACTTCCACTTTACCAACCGTGATCTCCTTCTCCAGAGAATGGTCCCTTCTGACAACATAACCAAAGTAGGTCATATGAAGTCTGGCCATTCTCACTTCCAGCTCCTTGGAATCTGTCTTCCAGGACGGATTTGTTCCTTTTTCTGGTAGTCCATGATATTTTTTAGTATTCATTGCCAACATCACAATTCAAAGGCATAAACTCTTCTCCAGTCTTCCTTATTCATTGTCCAGCTTTCATATGCATATGAGGTAATTGAAAATACCATGGCTTGGGTTAGGTGCACTTTAGTCTTCAAAGCGACACCTTTGCTCTTCAGCACTTGAAAGAGGTCTTTTGCAGCAGATTTGCCCAGTGCAATAAGTCGTCTGATTTCTTGACTGCTGCTTCCATGGGTGTTGATTGTGGATCCAAGTAAAATGAAATCTTTGACAACTTCAATCTTTTCTCCATTGATTGTAATGCTGCATATTGTTCCAGTTGTGAAGATTTTCATTTTCTTTATGTTGAGCTGTAATCCCTACGCAGACTCTAGTCTTTAATCTTCATTAGTAAGTGCTTCAAGTCATCTTCACTTTCAGCAAACAAGGTTGTGTTGTCTGCATATTGCAGGTTGTTATTGAGTCTTCCTCCAATCCTTATGCCTTGTTCTACTTCATATAGTCCAGCTTCTCAGATTATTCTCAGCATACAGATTGAATAAGTATGGTGAAAGGATACAACTCTGATGCACTCCCTTCCTCTGGAAGGAAGATTGGACAATCTACTTCCGTAGTGATACCTCCTTGGAAACCCAAGGAAGGATTGCTATGAGTCAGAATCGACCTGACGGCAGTGAGTTGTATAATATATGTATGTATGTATCTGTCTATCTATCTATCTATATATAATTTTATTTATTTATTTTTTTACAAATGCAAAATTAAGTCCAATGTGAATATTTAAGACTTCAGGACCCTTTCTCCTGAGATCTCTTCATTCATTTTACCAGAAATATTTCCATAAAAATGTTTCCCATTTTGACTGCTAACCAGAAGGCTGGCAGTTCAAACCCACCAGGCACTCCTTGGAAGGAAGATTGAGCAATCTACTTCCGTAGAGATGTTGTTGTTGTTATGTGCCGTAGTATTGGACCCGGCTCATAGCAACCCCTCCTTGGGTTTCCGAGGCAGTATCACCATGGAAGTAGATTGCCCCATCTTCCTTCCAAGTAGTGGCTGGTGGGTTTGAACCGCCAGCCTTCTGATTAGCTGTCAAGTGCCTTAGACACTACACTATACTGCCTTGGAAACCCAAGGAGGGGTCGCCATGAGTTGAATCCAGTCCATGGCTGTGAGTTTGGTTTTATTTTTATTTGCAAATTGTCCTTCCTTCCTCACCTAGACCACTTGACAACTCCCAGCTCTCATAGCCAACACCTCCTGCAAAGAAGAATCCCTCAAGCTTAAGCTTCATTAGCTTCACAATGAATTTGCTTCTGGCTGAGGCCTTGTGTTCTCCTTTTCACTGTTGTTCCTCTAAAGGCTCTAAACTCTGTGAGTGTTGGCAGGGTGAGGTCAGGGAGAATGGACACCCCCAGGCCAGTGTTTCTCAAACAAGGACCATCAACCATCTGAATCAGAATCACCTGGATAGTTTGTTAAAAAATGCAGATTCAAGAACTACTGACTCTAACTCTGGGGTAGGACTACATTTGTACACATTCTCTAGATGATTCTTAAACACATTCATGCTTGAGGATTACTGTCCTCAAAGCCCAGATGCTCTACTAGTGAGTTGCTAGTGGAACAGCAGGAGCTCTGGTAGCATAGTGGCTAAGACACTTGCCTGCTAACCAGACGGCTGGCGGTTCAAACCCACCAGCCACTCCTCGGAAGGAAGGTTGGGCAATCCTACTTCCGTAGTGATACTGCCTCGGAAACCCAAGGAGGGGTCGCTATGAGTCAGGTATGACTCGACGGCACATAACAACAACAACAACAGTGGAACAGCAGTCCTTGATGACAGCAAAGGCCCCATGTTGGGTCTCCTGAGGGTTGAGTCTCTGGGTTGAGCAGAGCCTTCGTACAGCAGTGGAGGATCTTTGGAAGGATGTCATACAACATTCCCAACCTACCTTTTCTGACTTGGTTCATCCCTCAGGCTCCAGGAGAAGCCTTCTTCTCCTCCCCTACCCCACCACACAAACAACATATCTGCCAGTTCAGTGGCCTGGCCCCTGAATTATAGAGCAGAGTGGAATTAAGCCAAGAATCCTTTCTAGGGGTATATGATCCCAGCATCCTTCTCCTGAGTCTCTCTCTGGTGTGAGAGTCCCAGGCTTCCTGGAAGGAAACTCTGCATGGTTAAACCCAGAGATCAAACTCTGAGGGCAAAACGTCAATAACAGGGCCATTAAACTCTCTGGTAATTACCTAACAACTTCCAAAGGACTGTGAATTGAGTTAACATCCTTTCCTGGGAAAGCATGTGGCTCATAATGGAACCATGGGAGCGGGTTGAGAGAGTTCCATTCCTGGAGTACATACTATGTGCTGGACCTGTGTCATTCTTTTTCCATCTCACGACCATCCTATGAGTATGAATCAATACCCTTATTGCTATCTTCATCTTTTGAAAGTGCCACAGGGTAGTCGTTCAATGCTTGGACTCTGCCATCAGATGGCACTAGGTTCAGATCTCAGTTCTATCATGTACTAGCTATGTTGTTGTTGTTGTTATGTGCCGTCGAGTCAGCCCTGACTCATAGCGACCCCTCCTTGGGTTTCCGAGGCAGTATCACTACGGAAGTAGCATTGCCCAACCTTCCTTCCGAGGAGTGGCTGGTGGGTTTGAACCGCCAGCCTTCTGGTTAGCAGTCAAGTGCCTTAGCCACTATGCTACCAGAGCTGTACTAGCTATATAAACATTAAATCTTGTTTTTTCTCCTATCTCCTAACCTGGGTCCTAGGATTGGTGGAATTTTCAATGAAATGGTGCATAAATGTGTGTAGCACTATGCCTCCCATGTAGTAGATGCTCAATAAGTACTGAATGTTATTACTTGAATCAATATTTTTATACTGAAAAGAGTGGGAGCTCAGAGAAGTTAAGAAATTTTCCTGAAGCAACACATAGTAATTGGATAAGCAGAGTTCCAAAGCCAGATTGCTTTGGCTCTAAAACCCATGCTCTAGGTTCTGACAAATTTAGATTAAGATCAAGTGAAAGGCTTCCCCCTTTTCTTCCTATTGTTGTTGTTGTTGTTATGTGCCATCGAATCAGACCCGACTCATAGCGACCCCTCCTTGGGTTTCCGAGGCAGTATCACTACGGAAGTAGGATTGCCCAACCTTCCTTCCGAGGAGTGGCTGGTGGGTTTGAACCGCCAGCCTTCTGGTTAGCAGTCAAGTGCCTTAGCCACTATGCTACCAGAGCTCCCTTTCTTCCTATAGGCAATACAATTTCCTATCCCTTATCCAGTATGTGCTATACAGGCTCTGCCACTCAGGGATCAGCCACTTGGCAAATGTTACTTGTTCTTACTTCACTTATTCTTTCAACAATCAGTTACAATCATCTGTGGATACAAAGGGGACATTTGTGGTTCGGGGGTAAAATTTTCGCCTTTCATTAGGGAAACCTGGGTTCAACTGCCAGCCAGTGCACCTCATGTACAACTACCACCTATCAGTAGAGGCGTGTGTGCTGCTGTGATGCTGAATAGGTTTCAGTGGAGCCTCCAGACTAAGATGGACTAGGAAGAAAGGCTGGCAACCTACTTACAAAAATCAGCAGTGAAAACTCTATGGACTAAGATGGTTCCATCTGTAACCAATCATGGGAATAGCAGCATTTCATTTTGTTGGGCATGAGGTGGAGTCGAGGGCCGACTTGACAGCAGCTGACAACAGATGAACTACGAGGTGCTGGTCTCAGTAGTGTATAGACAGCCTTATCCTCCAGAAGCTTACTCTCTGGTTGGGAGATAAGAAACACCAGGCAGTAGGTATGGATGTTAGGAGACAGGGGCACTAGAGTGAGCCCTTTGGGTCCTTGAGTTGGTAAAAGACTGCTAAAATTTTCTCTTTGTTATGGTCCATATATGTGGACACTGGTCCCCAGGCTGGAAAGATAAGGTAGCTCCACTGAATTGACAAGGAATCCAAATGCTTAGGTTCAAAAGCTTGGACTCAAGTTTTGACTCTTTTCACTCAATTTTTGTCATTGTTAGGTGCCATTGAGTCATCTCAGACTTATGCACAGCAGAACGAAACACTGCCTGGTCCTGCGCCAGCCTCACAACCCTTGCTATACCTCAGTCCATCATTGCAGCCACTGTGTCAATCCACCTTGTTGAGGGCCTTCCCCTTTACTGTTGACCCTCCGCTTTACCAATTAGTCAGTCTCAAAGTTCTGCCAAGTCTTCCTTACAAAGGGCCAGTGTATTTACTATTCCCTCTCTACTCCCACTGCTCCCCTGCTCCTTGTTCCTAGATAGCCTTCTCACGAGACTTCCGTCTTCCTGCCTTTTGTGCACTGAGTCACAGCTAAACTGGAGAACTTGGCAATCCAGGCCCATCATCAGCCGTTCCCACTCTGCACACCCAATGTGGCATTGTAGTGAGAGCACTGTGAAGGTGAGGGTACAAATTCTGGCTGTAGATCTTAGGCTGTTTTCTTAAACTCTCCGAGCCTCCATTCTTCTGGGTTTTTAAAATGGGTATGATAGTCAACTCAGAGGATGAAATGAGAGAGATATATGAAAGGGCTTGGTACCTAATAAACTAAAGCCATTGCCATCGAGTCAATTGATTCCTGGATATGCTATGTTTTATAGAGTAGAACTGCCTCATAAGATTTTCTTGGCTGTAACCTTTATGGAAGCAAAGGTCAGGTCTTTCTTTTGCTGTGCTGCTGGGGGGGTTCAAACTGCCAACCTTTCAGTTAGTGTTGTTGTTGTTGTTGTTATGTGCCATCGAGTCAGACCTGACTCATAACGACCTCTCCTTGGGTTTCCATTTCAGTTAGTAGTCAAGCACAAACCTCTTGGTGTTTAATGAGTAGTTTTGTAAACCCCCTCCCTTCCCTGCTACACTGTAGACAGACCATTCTACTATGCTCTTCTCCACTTTTATGACTTTACTAGTCCCTGTTTTCTCTGCTAGTTCAAATCCTATTCCTCCATCTGGGCTCAGCTTGAAGCTCAACTCCTCCATAAAATCTTCCATGAATAACCCTACCTACAATGGTTTTTTCTTTCTGTATTTCAGTGACACCTCTACTGCCTTGACATGTTAAAATTTGTTTCATATAGTTCCATCTTGTCTCTCTAAGCTCCTTGAGGCCATTATGTCCCACTGCAGGGGGGAAGGGTAAAGTAGTGAATGTGGTTCAGGAAGTACAGTAGGAATTTAATATGTGCTATTGAATACATGAAGGCAAGCAACCTTGTCTTAGTCATCTAGCAGTATTGCTAAAACAGAAATACCATAAGTGCATGGTTTTAATAAACAAATTTATTCTCTCTAGGAGCTCTAGTGGTGTAGTGCATAAGGCATTTAATTGCTAACCAGAAGGTTGGCGGTTCAAACTCACCAGCCACTCTGCAGAAGGAAGATTGGGCAATTTACTTCCATAAAGATTTACTGCTTTGGAAACCCAAAGGAGGTTGAAGTTTAGGAGGCTAGAAGTCTGAATTCAGGGCTCTGCCTCTAGAGGAAGGCTTTCTCTGTTGGTGGTGGGGGAAGGTCCTTATCGCCTTTCAATATCTGTGGGCCTGATGTTCCTTGACAATCTATACATGTCTTGACATCAATCTTCCCCTGGGTCTAGGAGGTTCTCAGCAAAGTGACCCCAAGTGCAAAGGACATGCCAGTCCCAGCTTTTCTTTCTTGTTGGTAATCAGGTCCCTCTTTTTCTGCTCACTTCTCTCTCCTTTTATCTCTTATAAGATAAAAAGTGATACAGGCCACACCCCAGGGATACTTCCCTTACATGGGATCAGGGGATGTGACAGGAGTAAGGGTGTTACATCCCATCTTAATCCTCTTACAACGAATTGGGTGATCACATCAGATCACGTCTTGGGGGATGATTATATCATTACATAACTGCCAAAACACTGAGAATCACGGCCCAGCCAAGCTGACACATATTTTGGAGGGGACACAATTCTAATCCATGACAACCTCCTCTGTGCACACAGAATGCCATAGGCCTTCAAGCTGATTGTACATACACCTCCAGGTATGGCAGTCACCACTGGCTGTGCCCTTTGAAAAGACAATGGCAGAAAACTGTTTCTGATCTGTCCAGAGCTCAGATCACCTGAAGTGCTGAGCTCAAGCACTGGATGAAGGAAGTCAGTTCAGGAATGCCCACTAGACAAGACTGCCCACACTTTGGGTTCCACCTCACCTACTTACTTATTCCTGATTCTGCAGGCTCTGATCAAGACCCATCAAAGGGGTGCAGGCCTGTCCTGCAGCTGTGCTTGCTGTATCCATTTCAAACCACCCTGGAAGGCATGAACCTTAAGCCGTCACTCCAGCAAGAGATCTACTCTCTTAAGCCCACACCAGTGGCAGTCATCCAGCACCCCCCTTCAGCATGGAGCAGCTCCTGCTCTTCTTCCTTAGTCTTCATGATGCCCAGTCTTCAGGGTGGGGATTTCCCAAAGCCAAGGCCCTGAGGGGGCCTGCCAGTTCCTGCCTCACACTTATATTGAAGTCCTTTGCTGAGGACCAGGGTGGGATATTCCAGAATGCCAGCTTATGGGACAATGCAGAGGGGTAGGAGCACTCATGGAGGTATTTCTACCCCATTCTTTAGGGTAAGATGTGTTTATAGCCATGAACAAATTCTAACCCACTCACTGAATTCCTTAGTCCAGACTTTAACTTTCAGAAGGGTAGCAAAATGTGGTCTTAAGTGTCTGGTATGCCTATCAGCTAGCTTCACCTGTCCTCTAAAAGCTGCTGAATTTCTCATCTGTCCTCCCCTTGCAAGAAGGACAGAGACATTATCTGAAGAAGCATCCCCTTCTCCTCCCGGACTCAGGTGCTGCGCCCCCTTCTCTCAGTCAAGTCTTATGTCTAAAGGCACAAGAACAGCACTGGCCCCAGCTGCTCCAGCTTTGGCAACTATCCCCACCCAACTCCTCCCTCTGGTGTGTGTGTATGTATTAGAGAGAGCAGGGGCCTCTGGCCACTCAGGAGTTAAAATGGCAGCGGGACTGGAGGGGGGTGGCGTGGCATGCAGACTGGGAGGAGGCGACCAGAGTGGGCTGGGGAGGTTGGGAGAGCGGCGGATCAGCGAGTGAGAAGGGTGAGCGAGCGAGAAACCGGAGGAGGGGCGCGTGCGGAGGGGGCTCTGGGCGCCGCGAGGGCCTGCTTGGTGCACTTGCAAACGAGCCGCGCGCAGAACGAGCGCCCGGCTCTCTCCCGCCAGCCCCGGCCTCCACGCGCGAAGGGCGGCGCGGAGGGCGCGGAGAGGGGGCGGGGGAGATTGTTATTCTGCCATCGCCCTCACCCGGCACGGCCCCCAGAACCACTCCCAGGAAAACTCCACGGCAGGGAAGGCGCCGAGCGACCCTCCCCGTCCTGTGCGAGCGGCGCGCGGAGCGAGGGTGCGGACAGCTTCCCCCAACCAAGCCGGAGCTGAAGCCGAGGCGGCGCGAGCGGCGGACAGCAGCCCCGGGAGCCCAGACGGCGCCCGCCGGGTGAGTGTGCCTCTGCGGGGCTGACACCTGGGCGGGGGCGGGGGCTACAGCCTCTGCCGGGGCTCTTTGGACACCAAGGCCATTCTGGTGGATGCAGGATACGTGTAGGGAGCGCCCGGGAGCAGACGCCCCGGAGCGCCCAGCGCCTGCCCCTCGGGCGCCGCCGCTCCGCCTGACGCGAGCGGCAGGCTGGGGGTGGTCCGGGCCGCGGGCTTCCGCTGAGATGCCTGTCGGAGGAATGGTGACTTGGGAGAAGGAGGCGGCTGAAAGGGGAGAGGGAAGGAGAGCTGGAGGATATAAAGACGATTGCCTGCTGCACAGGCTGGACCGGAGGCGGCGGCGCGGAGGGGGCATCTCGGGCCTCTATCAACCCCGAGGGCTAGAACCTCCCCAAACTATTGCTGGTTAGAACCCGCCCTGGAGGTGGCGATGAGCCAAGAGGTTGCAAAGAGGTTAGGGAGGGCGTGACAGGGACGTACTAGCAGGATGGAAACGCTCCCGAGCCTCAGGAACGTTCCTTTCCTAGGAAGTCGGCGTCCGTGGGGTGGGACAAGGTGGCCTTGGTGCCTGTCCGAAGTATCTGGGACCAGAAACCAGACTCCTCTGGGGCGGTCCGGGGTCTGACCGCAGCCTGGGATGGGACGTTTCGGGTGGGGGATGGGTCGGCCCTGGTTGGGTTCAGCCTGGGGCTCTGGGAGTGGGAAGAGGGAACCGAAGGGTGGCTCTGCGCCCACCGCAGCATCCAGGAGACAGGATAGGCTGGCCGGCCACAGGTGGTCCATCTATCCTGCGGGCGAAGGGCGGCGCTGGCTCTGGCTGCCCAGCCAGTAAGGAGCCACTGGGTAAAAAGGCAACTGAGCTCCATTTGGGGCTGAGCTGAGAAGCTAAAGAGGGTCAGAAGACCTGGACCCTGGGAACGGGCCCTAGAGGTGTTGCTGTGCTCCACGCAGTCCCTGTCCTTCCTCTCCCACCAAACGAACAGGACGGAAAAGGAAAATGTCAGCTGGGCTTTGTGCTCTGTTCCTCAGGATGCCGCAGCTCCCATCTGTTGAAGCCAACGCAGCTTCTAATTGGGCGCCTGGCAGGGTCGGGAGGGGTTGGGCTGGGCACAGCGCTCAGTTGCTAGAGATAGCTGGGGTGGGCAGGCCCCTTGCTGGAAGACCTCAGGAGGTGGGGGAAGTAGAGAGAACAGCTTCCTGGTCCAGGTTCCCAGCCAACTTGGTCACAATCATGGGGAAAATCTGGGTCCCTCCGGAAAATCTGGGTCCCCCCATGCACCCAGGCTGCTGGCAGGCTCCATGTCCTCCTCTCCACCAAAGTGGGGAGGGCTCTGGGCCAGTGTCCTCTCCTTGAATGAGAAGGCCAGGATCCTCTCCCACTGCTCCTTAAAAGTCCCTCTGAAAACGAGTACTGACACTAGGGGTAGTTGGCAGGGTATACAAGGCACTGAGGCCTCCTTGCCTATGAGCCTTGTTGCTGTCAGAAAAAAAGTCACATGTGGGCGGCCTGACCCACTTTCCTGGCCAGGTGCTCTTGTGCAGAAGAGAAGGGCACAGCTAGGGGTCTGAGTCTTCTAGCCCCTTCCTTCCCCTGGGTTGGCCAAGACTGTCTCCTCCTTCCTGTCTAGGGGTCCTTCTGGACCAGGGAGGGATCTGATTGTTTGGAAAGAGCAGAACTAAAAAGGACTCAATGCTTCAGGGCTTGAGACTTGCTCAGGGTCTGGCCACCTAGGAGTACCTTCAAAGCCTCTCCTCTCCCCCGGGCACAGTCTACCCCCTTGGAGGGGGGCCTCTGGCCACTCAGGAGTTAAAATGGCAGCGGGACTGGAGGGGGGTGGCGTGGCATGCAGACTGGGAGGAGGCGACCAGAGTGGGCTGGGGAGGTTGGGAGAGCGGTGGAGCAGCAGAGTGGTAGTGGTAGTGGAGACCCTAAGGTCTGCTAAGATGAATTCCACCCAAGCTGGGCTGGCAGGCTTCCTCTCTAATTCTCCACAATTCCTCTCCCACTCCGCTTCTCTTTTTCCCTGTGCCTCCCTTCTTCCCCTCCCCTTTCTCTCTCCTTCACTCTGCTCTTTCCTCCCCAAGCTTTCTTCATCACCCCTTCCCCTCACACCTCTCCTCTCCTTTCACCCTCATCTTTCTCCCTCAGTCTTCTCCCTTCCTCCCACTCTTCCCAGATCGGTATCCACCTTTGCCCTCTTCTCTTCTGCAAACTGCAGCTTTTAACCCAAAGCCAGGCATGTGAGCGCAGCTCGGAGCATCCTGACAGTGGGAGAATATGCACTGTTGGCTTTGCTGCATCCCCTTTGCAGAGCAGCTGGGGCTGGAGGCCCTGACAGCTCACTACGAGTCCCTGACCCCTGCGCCCTGCCATGAACTCACTTTGTTCCTCCTACCCCCACAATATTATTTTTCTATTTGAGAGGAAGAAGAAAAGCCAATGCTTTTTTTAAAAAATTCATTCATTGAACAACTGTTTATTTTCATAATTTATTTTGTTGTTGAGAGTATACACACAGCAAAACATGCACCAATTCAACATTTTCTACATGTACGATTCAGTGACACTGATTACATTCTTCAAGTTGTGCAACCTTCTCACCCTCCTTTTCCAAGTTGTTCCTTCCCCATTAATATAAACTCACTGCCCCGTAAGTTTCCTGTCTAATCTTTGTAGTTGTTCTTGTCAATTTGATCCCATACAGATAGATCTTCAAAGAGCACAGTGCCCAAGGCAGACATTCTTTACTAGTTAAGCTGAACTAGTGTTTGGTTTTAAGACTTCAGGATATTTTTGGTTTAAGGTTTAAAGATTATCTCAGAGCAGTAGTTTTAGGAGTTCATCCAGTCTCCATGGCTTCAGAAAATGTGGATTTCATAGGAATTTGAAATTCTGTTCTATACTTTCCCCTTTTTGATAAGGATTCTTCTATAGAATCTTTGATCAAAATTTTCAGTAATGGTAGCCGGGCACCATCCACTTCTTCTGGACTCATGGCAAGGGAATCACCAACTATTTATTAAGCACCTGCTATGTGCCTGGCAGTTTTATAGAAGCTGAGGATGCAGCAATAAATAAACTTTCATCTCTTAGCAGAACCATACTGGTATCTGGGTTTCCCACCGGGCTCTTTCAGGATCCACAGCTTGGGGAGTGGTTGGAGAAGAAGTATGAACAATCTAATCATCATCATTATCACACATGTAACATGCCAGGGCCATCTCCTTGCAATATATCAGGCACTGCAAAGCTTACAGACCCAGGATCATCCTGTCCCAAAGACATTTCTGACCAGAGAGGATGGACCAGTTCATATCTCATCATTTATTTGGGATGGCTGAGTAGAAGGCTAGGGCTTCAGACAGAAAAGAAAGAGAAGAGAAATTTCTTGAACACCTATTAAGTGCCAGATATAAAACTTATCTCATTTGGTTGTCATAATAGCTTTCTCAGGTCTGCATTACTATCCCTGCTTCATTGCTCAGGAAACGGAGACCCAGAGAGGATAAACCATTTGCCCAAGGTCACATAGGTCTCCATTTTGAAATCACTTACTACCTGCAGTTCATTTGACCCGTGTGATGTGTGTGACGTTGGGTAGTTTGTACACTTATCTGAGGCTTACATTTTTAACTTTTCATACACATGCCTTGTCTCCCACTAAAGTATAATACTTATAAGGGCAGGGACAGTAATACGAGCTCTCATCCAGTGCCAAGCTGACAGTGGCAAGGTCCTCCATAGGATATGCGTGAGTTACGTATATATTTTCTCAAGTAATCAGGGAAGACTTCCTAGAGGAGTTGGGAGACAGAGAGGAAGTAAGGAGGGCAAGAAATCTTTCTGATCCTACACAGATCTGTGACAATTGTAGGCAGGCAACAGCTGCCCCCTCTACACACCTCATTGCCACATCATCTGCATCCAGGTAGAGTTGATGGAAACTGTCTTATTCAGAGTTGGGGTGTGGGAGCTTGGTCCCTGACCAATGGAATGAGAATATCATTTGTGTCCTTGGCCACCTCTTTTTGGCAAGCCTGGACATACTACAAAACCTCCAAGGCAGCAGGTGAGGTTTTAGAGTCTGTAGGAACTACAGAGAAGGACAAGGACAATGGATGAAGGCTGGGATGGGACAGCAAATGGGAAGAGTGACCAAGGAACAAAAGAGAAGGAGGACAAGGGTAGAAGACATACTGAAAAACAAACAGCAGAAAACAAGAGATACAAAAAAGACATGGCCAGACAGGATGGACAGCAGTATGTGGTAGGATTGATAAGAGGACAAATCAGAAAGATGTCTTTATCTTATACTTTCCTGGGTGCCCTGATCTTTCTGGCCTATAACTCAGAGGCTGAAATAGCCATCACTATGTTAGCCGTTCATTCAGATATTTGTTTATTCAATCAGCCAGTCATTTCTAGGCATCTAATATGGGAGCTCTGGTAGCATAGTGCCTAAGGCACTTGACTGCTAACCAGAAGGCTGGTGGTTCAAACCCACCAGCCACTCCTCGGAAGGAAGATGGGGCAATCTACTTCCGTAGTGATACTGCCTCGGAAACCCAAGGAGGGGTCGCTGTGAGTCGGGTCTGACTCGATGGCACATAACAACAACAAACAACAATATGTGCTTAGCCCTCTGCTAGGTACTAGGGACAAAGAGAACAACCAGTCGCTGCCTTTGGAGACTTCACAGTAAGAGTATAAATTCTGGAGCCCCACTGCTGAAGGTCAAAGGCATATTTCACTACTTTTAGCTGAGTGGCATTGGGCAGCTCATCTAGCCTCTCGTGTATCTCAGTTTCCTCATCTATATTTGGAATAAAAGGATGATTCAATGAGTTAGCATATGTAATGAGCCTGGAACAGTGCCTGATATCATAAGTGCTGTGTAAGTATTTGTCATCATTGCTATTATATAGAGGAGTCAGTCCTGTGGACAATAATGAAACAATTGCTATAATACAGGACAGTGCAGGTAAGAGATGACATCTCTGTCTACAGATCTGGAGAGGGTTCCCAAGGGATGTAATGTTTGGGCAAAGACAAGGAGTCCATCAGGCAGAGCCCATTAGCCTGAGGGCATTGGTGCTAAGGGTATTTGCGGCACAGGGACTGTGTGTGATAAAGGCCATACTGTGTATGTGCTGTCCTTTATGGGTATCAGTAGCACGGCTGACACGTCCCATTCTCAGTCTCTCCATTTCCTTTGCTCGGAGTTGTTTCTCATGGGGCCGGCAGGTCACCCAGAACCATTCCATACTCTCTGGCCTAAAATAGTTGGCCTCTGGGCAGGGGACCTGGTGCATCCTTTCTGGGTTTATCTTACAACCTTGGCCTCCTAAACGTTCTGAGCCATCATCAGGTAGACTTCTGCTCCAGACCCAGAGTTGCCATGGCCCTTGTCCTCTGGCTTCTGCCTGGAGACCAGGAGACAACCTGGGCCAAGGGAGCTGGCATTTAGCAGGAGTTTAACTGGGTTTGGTTTGGAATCCAGTTTTTCTCTGTACATTTCTTCCACCCACACCTTCCCTGCTGTTCAACATTTGATGGACTTGCAGTGAGTTTCAAGATGAAGAGCAGGCAGAGGGTTCCTGGGGCAATAGCTGTTTCTCAGCTCCTACCTCTCCACATTGTAATGACACTAATTATAGCAGCTAGCCTTTACTGAATATTTACTATGTGCAAGGCAAGTTGCCAAGTGCTTTACCTGTATTATCCTATTAAATCCTCAAAAATGTTCCTATTAGGTAGGTGCTATTATTATCCTTAATTTAAACATGAGGAAACAGACTCAGAGAGGTTAAATAACTTGCTCAAGGACATACAGCTAGAAAAAATCTGGGGGAGGGATTAAACCTTCTTCTGACTCTAGGGCTTCTACTCCTTAACCTCCCCACTACCAGAATCCTATGTATCTTGGGCCTGGCAGGTATTCTGGGGGTCATTTAGCCCATTCCCCTCACTCCCTACCATATGAAGCTCTCCCCACTCCAGTCCAAGCCAGTGGCTGCCTTACCCTCTTTGGGACCTCCAGAGAGGATCTCCCAGACCCCCTTCTTCTTCCTGCAGGTCATAGCTCCTCAAGATCCAACATTGTTTCCTTCTGTCTCAGCTCGTGCCTTGGGGAACAAACGGAGCCATTTGGGCCATAAGAGTCAGTCTCCAGGGCCATAATGGTAGGAGCAAATGCAAGGATGACTCACTGGGAGATGTGAGCATGGGGGACAGACCTCAGATAAAGAGGTGGGAGCTGAGGAAAGCTCAGGGTCAGTAGTCCCTCCAGCAAGCAGCCTCATCTGTCTTGGAAAGAACAAATATAATTGTTCATCTTTACAAACTTCTCACAAGGCAGATCCTCCAGGAAAAAAAAAAAAAAAATCTAGAAGAAGGAGGTAGCAATTGTTAGACAAGCAGCTTGGGTCCCATAGGAAAAGTAGGTCTGTCTTATCTGATCCTTTCAGAAAAAGGAGGAAGAAAGAAGAAAGCTGTCTGGCAGGAAAGGTTACATTGCATTGTAAAATGTCCTTGGGCTCTGGTGGCACAGTGGTTAAACCATTGAACTGCTAACCAGAAGGCTGATGGTTCAAACCCACCAGCTGCTCCACAGGAGAAAAATGAAGCAATTTGCTTCTGTAAAGATTTATAGCCTTGGAAACTCTATGGGGCAGTTCTACTCTGTCCTGTAGTGTCGCTATGAGTTGGAATCAAATTGATGACAGTGGGTTTGGTTTGCTTTGTAAAGCTTTCTCAAAGGGATCATTCAAGGCATGTGATGCAAGTGTCTGTCTTTGCCCTGGGAGGGTGGAAGTAGTGATGCCCAGGAGATAGAATGACCACAGAAGGACAGCTAGTGGGTAAGCTAGAAATGTAAAACTTGTGTAGGAGGAAGGAGAGGGATTTGATACCTCACCTTGCCTGGTAGCACCCTCCTCACTCCCCTAACCCCTACTTTCTAATTCTGAACAGATTTCCCAGTGGGATGGATGTGGCTGGGGTCAGACAGTTCCAGGCCTCTGAGCTTCAGAAGGTGCTTCCTCAGGTGGGTTGAGGGATAGAATGGTGGAATCCTTCATCTATAGGGACCTATTGAATGATCCTGTCTGTTCCCCATCTCTCAGCTCAGCTGTGCCTCAGCCATGTGAGACATAGTATAAGGCTGCAGTCTCCCTTTATTCAACAAGTATTTACTGAGCATCTTTGCCAGGCACTGGGGCTATAGACAGTAGTGAGCAATCAGAACAGAATCTGTGCCTTATTGGAGATGCAGAAAAATAAATTTGTAAAATAAATGGTCTATTAGAGAATCTGAGCGCTTAGAGGAGTCCCTCTCTGGTACAAATAGTTAAAGCATTTGGCTGCTAACAGAAAGGTTCAAGGTTCAAGTCTACCCAGAGGTGCTTTGGAAGAAAGGCCTGGCAATATACTTCCGAAAAATCAGGTCATTGAAAATCTTACGGAGCACAGTTCTACTCTGACACACATGGAGTCACCGGGAGTTGAGCTGACTCTGTGGCAACAGGTGGGTTTTAAGTGCTAAGGAAAAAAATGCAGTAAGGAGGAGGGATAGAAGAGTGTGTGCAGGGAAAAGGGGAATTTGTAATTTTGTATGGGAGTGGGGCTGAAGAGGCCTCACTGAAGTGACATTTGAGTAAAGATGAGGTGGCGGCAGGGTGATAAGGGCCCACCTGGCAGAGAGAACAGCAGGTGCAAGGGCTCTGAGGTGGGGCACTCCTGGTAGGTCTGTGGAGCTCTGAGAAGGCCAGGAAGGCTGGAGCTTCGAAAGTGAGGAAGCAGTAGATGAAGCTGGAGAGAGAACAAGACGGCCCAACCTTGGAGAGCTCCGAACTGGGTTAAGGAGTTTGGTTTTCCCTCTGAGTAAGACTGGAGGTTTGGAGCAGGGGTGCCATGATCTGACTTTTTAAACCCCAGGGTTTTAATACTCATTTCAGTACTTCACAAAGTGGCTAAACAGGAAGTTCCTAGGTCTAATTGGATTCTCCAGCCTTTGATGTTATCTTAACTGATCAGTACACAACCAAGTATTTTCTGAGCATGGTCCTAGGCAATATGAGGTGGGAGGTAGGGGAGATTATAAAGAAATCTAAGACACCGTCTTTACCCAGTTACTGTCATGTCGACTCCGACTCACAGCAATCCCATGTGTGTCAGAGTAGATCTGTGTTCTGCAGGGTCTTCTGTGGCGGATTCTTTGGAAGTAGATCACCAGGCCTTGGGCCCTGGTTGTGCAGTGGTTAAAGCATCAGGCTGCTAATCTAAAGGCCATCAGTTTGAACCCACCAGCTGCTCTGCAGGGGAAAGATGTGGCAGTCTGTTTCCATAAAGACCTGTAGCCTTGGAAACCCTGTGGGGCAGTTCTACAATGTCCTATAGGGTCGCTATGAGTAGATATTGACTCAAAGGCAGTGGGTTGTTTTTTTGGTTTCTTCCACCCCAGGGTGGCTTGGAACCTCCAGCCTTTCAGTTAGAGCTAAGTGTGTTTACCATTTGCACAACCCAGGGACGCCACTGGTAAGGAAACATACAGAGCAGTTGGGGAGACAGAACTTACACTCACAAGAAATAATGAGAGAATAATACCAGACAGTATTTAAAACCAAGTGCTAAACTGTGTGATTTAGACTATAAATGTTACCAGAACTGTGAGGTCTGTGTGGGAGTATATAGGGAGCGCTTCCTTGAGGAGGTGTGGCTGACTTGGGCCTGGAGAATGGGGTGGGCTTTGGATCATCAGAGAAGGGGATTCTCAGGCAAGGGAGCTTGTCACTTGCGTGTATATGAGGGTATGGGAAGAAGGGTGGCCTGGCTACAGCAGAAGGCACATAGGTAGAGTCAGACAACAGCATATGAGCTCCCAAAGGCAGGGACTTTAGTGTCTGGAGCAGTCCTTGCCCACCATGCAGGTTTCTAATTTTCTCTTTATTCTCTCAGAGGGCATGGAGAACAGCTCCACAGAGAATGAAAATCCATTATCCAGTCTCTTGCCTTCTCCTTCCCAAGCCAGTTGATCTCTGTTCCTTGAAACTGTCCTTCTTGACAAGGTCCTGTTTCTAGCTCTCAAGTTGTTTTTAATAAATCTACACTCATTCTCTCTCTTTTTAAATATTGCAGTAAAATATAACAAAACATTTGATGTTTCAACTATTTTTATGTATACAATTTGGTGACCTTGATTACATTCACCATATTGGAGCTGCACTTTCTCAATCCAAGCCCCCCACAACCTTCCTGGCCTGCTGCTTGCTATCTGAGGCCTAACAACAACACCACCCAAACCCGTTGCTATAGAGTTTGTTTTGACTCATAACGACCCCATATGTTATAGAGTAAAGTAGTATGCTGCAACTGGTTAGGCTAATGTAATGGCTGCTAAATGAAGGGTTAGTGGTTCTACCCTACTCAGTGTTTCTGCAAGAAAAAGACCTGGACAACTGCTCCTATAAAGATTACAGCCAAGAAAATTCTATGGGACATTTCTACTGTTACATGGAGTCACTATAAGTTAGAAATGACTTGACAGCACCCAATAACAACAGTCTTTATGGAAGCACATCACCAGGTCTTTCTACCATAGAGCCTCTGGGTGGGTTCAAACTGCCAAACTTTAGGTTAGTAGTTGAGTGCAAACTGTTTGCACTACCCAGTGAATCTGAGGCCCAGTCCTTTGGAATTCCCTTGGGCTCTTTTTCTACTCAGTCTGCAGCCAGCTCTTCTCTCTCGCTGCCAGGACCCCACTAGGTTACTCATGTGTAAGTTACTCACGTCACACTTTATGTAGTTTTCATGTATAACCAAACTCTCTGCCATGGAGTTGATTCCAACCCATAGCGACCCCCTTTGGGTTTCCAAGGTGGTAAATCTTTATGGAAGTAGATTGCCCAGTCTTCCTTCCATGGAATGGCTAGTGAGTTTGATCTACCAACCTTCTGGTTAGCAGTCAAATGCCTTAGGCACTGTGCCACCAGAGCTCCATAGTAAAACCAAAAACCAAACCAGTTGATTCCAACTCATAGTGACCCTATAGGACAGAATAGAACTGTTCCATAGGGTTTCTAAGGCTATAATTTTATGGAAGCCGATTGCCACATCTTTCTCCTGCAAAGTAGCTGGCGGGTTCAAACAACTGATCTCTTGGTTAGCATCTGAGCATTTAATTACTTCACCATGAGGGCTCCTTAGGTATAGTGAACTGGAAATAAAGTCACTCCAAAATGAGCAAACCTCTTCACACACCCCTGTCTACCTCCCTATGAGGGGTAAATCAGTCCTCTCCAGAGGGAGGCCGCCTTGTTGTTGAGGGTTTGAGCCAAACTTGGCTGTGTGGAGAGAGACTGCCCTGAGTACAGTGGGATCCAATGATCATTCCCTCAACCCCTGGTGTTGTTAGTGACCATTAATTTGGCCCCCGACTCATGGCGACCACATATAAAATCAGTTTGGACTATTGTGATCCATAGGGTTTTCACTGGCTGATTTTCAGAAGTAGATCACCAGCCCTGTCTTCCTAATCCACCTTAATCTGGAAGCTCTGCTGAAACCTGATCGGCATCATATCAACGCTAAAGCCTCCACTGACAGACGGGTGGGTGGTGGATGCACTGAGGTGCATTGGCTAGGAATCAAACACAGGTCTACTGCATGGAAGGGAAGAATTCTACCACCGAAAAATCACTGCCCCTAAAGACATAGGTTGTTGTTCCTAGGTGCCATCTAATCAGTTCTTACTCTTAGCGACCCCCTGTACAACAGAGCAAAACTGCCCAGTCCTGCACCACCCTCAACGATCGTTGCTATGCTTGGGCCCATCATCACAGCCACTGACCATCTGGTTGAGGGTCTTCCCTTTTTCACTGACCCTTTACCAAGCATGATATTCTTCTCTAGGGCTTGGTTCCTTCTGACAACATGACTAAAGTATGAGAAAAGAAGTCTGGCCATTATTGTTTCTAAGAAGCATTCTGGCTGTATTTCCTCTAATAGAGATATGTTTGTTCTTCTGGCAGTCCATGGTGCGTTCGGTGTTCTTCACCAGCATCACAATTCAAATGCATCAATTCTTCAGTCTTCCTTCTTCATTGTATAGCTCTCAAATGCATATGAGGCAACTGAAAATATCATGGCTTAGGTTAAAAAAAAAAAAAACCAAACACTGCCATCGAGTAAATTCCAACTCATCGTGACCCTCATTAGGTTTCCAAGGCAGTAATCTTTACAGGAATAGATTGCCTCATCTTCCTTCCACAGAGCAGCTGGTGGGTTTGAACCTCCAACCTTCTGATTAGCAGTCAAATGCCTTAGGCACTGGTTAGGCACACGTTAGTCTTCAAAGTGACATCTTTACTTTTAAAACTTCAAAGTGTTTGGTCTTTTGTAGCAGATTTGCCCAATGTGATATGTCGTTAGATTCCTTGACTGCTGCTTCCATAGTCATCGTTTGTGGAACCAAGTGAAATGAAATCCTTGATAACTTTAATCTTTTCTCCATTTATCATCATATTGTTTCTTGGCCCAGTTGTAAGGATTTTTGTTTTCTTTTTGTTGAAGTTTAACTCATACTGAAGTCTGTAGTCTTTGATATTTGTTAGTCAGTGCTTCAAGTCTTCTTCACTTTCAACAAGCAAGGTTGTGTCATCTGCATATCTCAGGTTGTTAATGAGTTTTCCTCTATTCCTGATGTTGTGTTCTTCCTCATATAGTCCAGCTTCTCAGATTATTTGCTCAGCATATAGATTGAATAAGTATGATGAAAGGATACAACCCTGACACATTCCCTTCCTGATTTTAAACCGTACAGTGCCCCCTTGTTCTGTTCAAACAACTGCCTCTTGGTCTGTGTACAAGTTCCTCATGAGCACAATTAAGTGTTCTGGAATTCTCATTCTTGGCATTGTTATCCATAATTTGGGGTGATCCACACAACTGAACGCCTTTGCATAGTTAATGAAACACAGACAAACATCTTTCTGATATTCTCTGCTTTCAGCCAAGATCCACCTGAGATCAGCAGTGATATCCCTTGTTCCATGTCCTCTTCTGAATCCAGCTTGAATTTCTGGAAGTTCCCTGTCAATATACTGCTACAACTGTTTCTGAATTATCTTCAGCAAAATTTTACTTGTGTGTGATAATAATGATACTGTTCAGTAATTTCTGCATTCTGTGTGATCACCTTTCTTTGGGCCGGGCACAAATATGGATCTCTTTCAGTTGGTTGGCCAGATAGCTGTCTTCCAATTTCTTGGTATCAAATGAGTGAACACCACCAGTGTTGCGTCCATTTGTTGAAACATCTCAATGGATAGTCTGTCAATTCCTGGAGCTTTCATACCTCCCCACCCCTATCAGCCAAAAACCAGGAGCCAAGAGGCACACACAGAGAGAGACTTCTCCACCTCCCCTGGGCCCTCAGGAGCCTAGCAAAGGAGGGCCCATCAGCTGCACATCCTCAAAAACGCAGGGGCTGAGGGTGACCGGAAGTGTCCTCATGGTTTACAATCCACAGTAGAAAACAAGAGCTGCGGAGTCAGTCTGAGTTGGCTTAAATTGCACATCCCCTACTCTTGTGCCCTTGGGCAATTTATTATCCTCTCTTAGCCTCAGTTTCTTCATCTCAATATCTGGGTTAATGACATCTACTTCATAGTGTTGTTAATAGTAAGAGCTGGCATTATTGTGTGCTTATGATGTGCCCAAACAAGCCCCAAGCATTATCTCATTTAACCCACAGAATGCTGTGAAGTTATATTATTTTCCCCATTGTACACTGGAGGAGATTGAAGCTGGGAATGTGAAGTAACCTAGCCAAGCTTCTCAGAGACTGGAAGTGGCAGAGCCAGGATTCAGCCCTAAATATTTCGGACTCCAGAAGCCTGGTTCTCAACCACCACATTAAATGGACTAATCTGTGTAAAGAGCCTGCTACAAAGTAGAAGCTCAATAAATGTTCACTCCTTCTCTACTCAATTTCCCTAGGGCCACTCCTCCAAAAAAATAGGTTTCCCCTACTGCATCACATTTCTTTTCCCAGATCCGCTGGGACATTTGATAGAAGTAGGAATGGGAATGAGCTGCTGGTTTTCACTGAGGGGAAAAAGTAAGGCAGAGAGAGGATGAGTGATTTGCATAAAATCATAAAATGCCAGGGCTGCAATTAATACCCAGGACACCTTTCTCATAAAAGTTTTGTTATTCAGTCCCACTGGGCCCCAGCAGTTAGCAGAGGGTATCTTGCAGAGGTGAGAACAGAGGTTATGCTGTACAAGAGGAAGATGAGAGGCAACCATCTCCCCCAGGGACAGGTAGGAGCCTTTCTAGCAAATAACAAATAGCTTTCTCACTGTGACCCTGGAAGGGTGCTAACCAGAAGATTCTAAGATCTGTACTTTCTGAAAGGAGCCCTGGTGGAACAGGTTAAGTGCATGGCTGCTATGAAAGTTTGTAGTTAGAACCCACCAGCACTCCATGGGAGAAAGATGTGGCTGTCTGCTTCCATAAAGGTTACAGCTTTGGAAACCCTATGGGGAAGTTCTCCTTTGTCGTATAGGTTGTTTGATGGCACACAACAACAACATGCTTTCTAAACTTGGGTACTGTTTTTGGTGTTTGTTATTAACAATCTGGGGACTCCTCTTGATGGGTCTAGGAAGACAACAGTGTTGAAGGCCAAGGTGTGGGAAGAAAGGATAGTATCTCAACTTTATGACTATTAAATCAGTATGCTTTCTGTATGGTGTGCAGTGCTGAGATAATAGGATGGGATGGGTAACAAGGAGCAAAGGGAAGTGAGGTCATGGCCTCAGGACCCATCCAGTGTGATGGGAGAGATCACTCACATGTATGTATGGAGACACACATACACAGAGCTCAATCACACCTTACAAGAACAGATGACTGCAAAGTAATTTGAATATATGGGTACACAGAGAATGGAGATGAAGGAGGTAAGATAGATGGGTTCCCCAACACAGTCCTCATGCTTTCCTCCCTGGAAACCTCCTGTCCTATATCTCTTGCCACCCACCAGCACATCCAAAGCCTGCCAGGTTTCATATTGGATGGGAGGCCCTAGAGTTCCTCCAAGTTTCCTTCTAAGGGTCCTCCAGCAAGAAAAGAAGAGGAGCCAGGTCATGGCACATTAGAACAACGTGAGTCCTCTAGCCATGTGACTTTCAGCCATTTTTGTAGTTATTGATCCATTTTTCAAAACAAAACTGTGTATGTGTGGTAGGCAGCATGATAGCACCCCAGTGATGGCCATGTCTTAAGCCTGCAAATCTGTGAATATATTGTATTACATAACCAGGGGGAATAAAGGCTGTAGATGGAATTAAGGTTGCTCGTCAGATGACCTGGTAGTGTAGTGCCTAAGGCACTTGACTGCTAACCAGAAGGCTGGCAGTTCAAACCCACCAGCCTCTCCTCAGAAGGAAGGTTGGGCAATCTACTTCCTTAGTGATACTGCCTCGGAAACCCAAGGAGGGGTTGCTATGCGTAGGGGCCCACGGCAGGTAACAACAACAGCATCAGCTGACCTTAAGATAAGGAGATGAGCCTGGATTGCCCTGGTGGGCCCAATGTGATCACAAAGATCTTTAAATGTGGAAGAGGGAGGCAGAAATTAGTGTCAAAGTGATGCCACGTGAGGACTTGACCAGCCATTGCTGCCTTTGAAGGTGGAAGGAGGCTACAAGCCAAGGAATCCAGGTAGCCTTTAGAAACTAGGATAGACAAGGAAATGGATTCTCCCCTAGAGCCTCCAGAAAGTAACGCAGCCCTGCAGAAACCTTGATTTAACCCAGGGAGACCCATTTCAGATTTTTAATGTCCAGAACTATAAGATGATAAAGCTGTGTTGTCTTAACCCACTAAGTCTGTGATAATTTATTACAGCAACTGTAGGAATTCAATACAATATGGAACCTTTTTTTTTTTTTTTGTGATTTGGGTGAAAGTCATTTCACACACACTTTGTCTCATGACATTGACTGCACTTTCCCACAATGCAACAACTCTCTTACCACTTCCTCCCCATACTCACCTCTTCCCTGTATCCTTCTCTCCCATGCACTCCTGCCCCTAAGCTATCTCCCTGTGCCTACTCAGCCCTTCTATTTTCCCATGATTGTTCTCTCCAAGGAGTGTATCTACCTCAGGTAAATGTTCAACTCATATGCTTGTCTTTTGTTTGGCTGGAAGCCACAGGTGTGGGTTCAATTCCAGACCTGAAGGGCAACTACAGAACATAGTCTAGGTGGTAATATGGAACCTTTTAAGATATAAAGCAATAGATGTGAGGCTGCTATACTTGGAGCAAAATAGGTAGACCAGAACCCCCACTGACTGGGCCTCCTCCTAACCTTCCCAGCTACCACAGAGGAACTCAGTGCGGGTTGAGGAACACTGTATGAAATGCCAGACCAGTTGCCATCAAACCAGCTCTGACTCATGGCAAGTCCATGTGTGTCACAGTAGAACTGTGCTCCGTAGGGCTTTCAATGGCTGGATTTTTCAAAAGTAAATCACTGGGCTTTTTTTCAATTTGCCTCTGGGTGGATTCGAACCTCCAACCTTTCAGTTAGCGGCAAGCACATGAACTGTTCACACCTCGCAGGGACTCCATGTTTGAAATCCACCCCCTCATTTTACAGATGATGACCCTGAGGCTTAGAGAGAAGTGGCTTTGTCTGAGGCTACACTGAGTTAGTGGAGGGGCTGGGACTCCAATCCAGGGCCTGTTCATGTGTTGCCCAAAATCCCAAATGCTTGCACACATTCTTTCATCCAGGCATCCATTTCTCACAAATGTATACTTTTTACCTACCAAGGCCCAGGCATTGTGCTAAGGATTGGGCAGAAGCATCATCCTCAGGAAGATGAGGAAAGTACTGCTTGAGTTCTGGTTCTGCCCTCAGCCTCTCACACTGCCTCAGCTTCCTCCAAACATAAGCAACCAGCCTGGGTTGCTTAAGGCTGTCAGCTCTCCTTGGCCATAGGGCTCCCCAGGTAAGCTCCATCACAGCCAACTCTGTGAGGGAGGGGACTAGGCCCCTGGCCCAGACTGTGCAGCCTGTGTGATGCATTTATCACATCTAACAAGCTGCAGGTGGGCAGGATGAGGGCCTAGGGGAGGAGCCAGGAGGAAGAAGCAATGCCGGTGCTCTTCTCAGCATCAAAGCCCTGATAGCATGTTATCTCCCCTCTGCCAGGCATTTTGGCCTTCCCAGCTCCCCCCACATCACACCTGCGCCACCGGCCAGCCCCCAGGGCTGCCAGCTCCCAGTATTGGTCTCCATGGCAACCCCACATTTGTCGTTCTGGTTTCTAATGACTTATTGGCAAGTGTGGTAATTTGCAGAGCTTGGCAGGCAGAGCTAGGAGCTAGTGAGGAGAGGTGGGAGAGAGTCAGGGGGACTGTGCAGTAGGAAGAGGGTTTGGGTTTTGGATGGAGACAGAGGCATGCTTTTCTACCTGCCCTACCTTCTTAGTCCCTGCTGATTGATATCCAGAGTCTGCCTTCTCTGAGGATTATCAGCTCCCTCCAGACCCCTAGGATGGAGACAGATGGACAGACAGATGTAGAGCACAGCTGCTCACCTGTCAGGCAGAGGCAAGCAGGCAGGTGGGTGGGCGTGGGGCCTGACAGCCGTGTTCCTTAAGGCAGGTCAGACAATCCATGTTTCCTGCCACTTTCCTGCCTGCTCCCTGGACACTGAGAACAAGGGGGTACCTCTTGGGCCCAGGAGTCACCCTGTCTTTGGGAAGGAGCTTAGAGCTCGTGTATCCATCCATTGGACAGGCCTTTACAGTTTCTTGGCCTCTCGTATAATCAGAGAACCAAGCAGGGCAGCATTGAATGAAATGCAGATTGTGGACATAGTAGGCAAGAATGGAGGGGTGAGCCAGCCAGCAATCAAAGGGGGAGAGATGAGCGAGGGCCTGACCCCTCTCCACTTTTCTTCGGCAAAGCTTACCCAACCTCAAAACTACTTCCCCAGGGCAAGGCAGTGGGGAGCCTCAGACTGTCTGTTATTGCAGTCTTCCTGCACACAACTTCTCTGCCTCCCCCTTTGCTTCTGTCTCTCTCGATTCCGCTCTCCATTTATGCAGTCGTAGGAGGCAGCCTGGTATGCTGAAAAGAGCATGGTCTTTAAAGTTGGCTACAGCTAGGTTAGAATCCTGTGGCCACTGCTTCCCAGTTCGTGGCCTTAGAACTTAGGTTAAGTCTCTTAACCTCTCTTGGAGCCTCAGTTTGCTTAACTGTAAAAGGAAGTTATCATATCCATCTCACAGGGTTGTAAAAGTGAAACCAGCTCATAGTTATAGAAAATGCCTGGCACATTTTAAAAACAAAACAAAACAGTTGATCATTGAGTCAATTCTGACTCATGATGGTGATTTTGGGTAGTTTTGAACCACCAACCCTTTGGTTAGTAGTCGAGCATTTAACCATTTGCACTACCCAGGAACTCCTCCTGGCACATAGCACCAATAAATATTAAATAATTTAAAATAATCTCTTAATTTTATTACCCAAATAAATAGGAGAACTGTGGTTGATAATTTAAAAAAATTCTGGTGGACTTGGTAGTTTTTTATTTTTCTTGATATTTTAAAATAATCATTTATTCAATAGATTTATTAAGCATCTACCATGTGCAAAGTAAGGAGCTCTGGTGGCATAGTGGTCAGAGTGTTTGGCTGTTAATCAAGAGGTCGGCAATTCGAACCTACCAGCTGCTCCATGGCAGAAAGGTGAGGTAGTCTGCTTCTGTAAAGATTTACAGCTTTGGAAACCCTATGGGGCATTTCTACTCCATCCTATAATGTTGCTGAGTCAGAGCGACTTAATGGCAATGGGTGGGTGTGCAAAGTACTGAACCAGGTGCTAGGTCTTTCCTGGAATTTTATGATTTGAGTGAAAAATAGGTTGACTGCATTCTCTGAGTACATAGCATCTGAAAGAGGGAGAGGCCCCAAGGAGGGCTAGTAGCTGAGAGAAGGTGGTCCAAGGTCAACCCCGTAAGTAGATCTATGTAGATTTCTGAGAAGTTGCTGGCCTCAAGAGGAAGATCTGCCTTGTGAAGGCTCTGGGGAATGTGCAGTGAAACACGTGCCCATCTCTTCAGAAATGGTGAGCCTGTTTTTAGAACTGGAGAGGGGACAGAGGAGCCAGTGGGCAGCCACTTCTTCACATCCATAAGCTGATGCTGAGGTTTAAGAGGGTGGCTCTGGCTACCAGCCAGAGTAGGAGCAGAAACACCTGCCCTCACCTGGGCTTCTGAACAGATCCCAGTTCCCTTGGTGGTGCTGGGAAAGAGGGGTGGGGAGGCAAGGGAGAGCTGGGAGATTTGGCTTCCATCTCTGCCAGCAGATGGACTTCTATCTGCAGCAGGAGTATCTATATATCTGTTCTTCTCTCAGCCTCCCTACAGCCTCCTCCAAGACTGTGCTAACAGAGAAGGCTGCAGAGTTCCTGGCCTGCTGCTTCCCCACCCTTTTCATTCCCATCAGAGCACACAGAGACAGTGATAATGGCTCAGGGACCCCAATGGATCTAAGGGCTAAGGGGATCAACATCTCAGTACCCCTGGGACCCATCCATGCCTTCCCAACATCGGTGAGAAGCTCTAGCTTAGCCAATTCTTCCAGCCTAAGCCTGAGGCCCAAGAGCTCTGGTAGCATAGTGCCTAAGGCACTTGACTGCTAACCAGAAGGCTGGCGGTTCAAACCCACTAGCCACTCCTCGGAAGGAAGATGGGTCAATCTACTTCTGTAGTGATACTGCCTCGGAAACCCAAGGAGGGGTCCCTGTGAGTCGTGTCAGACTCCCGAGGGCACATAACAACAACAACAACAAGCCTGAGGCACAGGGAGGGGAAAGGACTCGCTCAAGGTCACAAAACTTGTTGGTGGGTCAGGACTAGATATCAAGCTTCTGCTCATGTGGTAAAATCATTTCCTCTTCTCAAGACTACTCCTTTTGATGGTTGGGACCAGGTTTGCTGGTCCAATAGAGCCTGGTGGAACCACTGAGACTATGGCCCCTAGCTGCCCTTCAGGTCTGGAATTGAACCCACACTTGTGGTTTCCAGCCAAACAAAGTACAGGCATGTGAGTTGAACATTTACCTCAAGTAGACACACGCCCTGGAGCGAACAATCATGTGAGAAAGAAGGGCTGCTTATGCACAGGGAGACAGCTCAGGGGGCAGGAGAGTATGGAGGGATGGACACTGGGAAGTGGTAACTATGGGGAGGAAGTGGGAGGGGAGCTGTTGCATTGTGGTAAACTGTGGTCAATGACATGAGACAAAGTATATGTGAACTGCTGTATGGAGAGTGAATTTGCTCTGTAAATCTTCACCCAAATCACAATTAAAAAAAAAAAAAAGACTACTCCTTTTACCCTAGAGAGCATGATTTCTCTAACAGACTATAACAGTCTGGTAAAAATCAGGCTGAAAAAAAAAAAATAAAGACCAGCAATGTCATCATATATCAGAAGGCAGGAGAACTACCTCTCTCACTACCACCACTGATTATTAACTGGGTGACCTTAGGTAAAAGAGTGAGCTGCTCTGTGCCTCAGTTGTCACGTTTATCATTTATGATTTTGGTGGGTGTATAAAGATGAAAAAAAAAAAAAATCAGGCTGAATGTCCCCCTCTCCCTTATCATCACCAGTCACCCTTTTCATTAATGAAGCCTTTGGTGTCTGCCCAATCACTTCTCCAAGTCTGTCCACTGTCCTGGATGAACAACAACTCCAGCAACTGTGTGGACAACTCATTCCATTCCCTCGCCTGTCTGTTTACTTGTTCCCCCAACTCAGCCACTTACTCCCAAGGTTACACCCTAGATCTTGGATCACCTCCAAGTCATCTAATAGATCACCCTGATTTCTGGTCACCACTTCCTAGTCTCCCAGCTTGCTTGTGCAACAACTCTTGCACAACCATTCTTTAACTTCACTGGGACCTCTGGTCCTTTGGCACCCTTGCTTTCTTGCCATCTACCACCTTCTTCTGTCTTCCCTTCTCTCTGAGTCCAGATAGGTTCCATGGCCCATCATTTTAAGAACTCTTCTGCCAATATCCTAAACTCTCTTGACTCTCTTTTTATTGCTCTATGTCCACTGGCAAAGTCCTACTTCTGGATTCATCACTCTATATCTTTCTGCCTGCATCCAGGCAGTTGAATCTGCTGGAAAGCACACAAAATGAGGCAGATTGGTACCTCTACGGATTCACCAACAACCACCTCAACATAGCCTTCACAAGTGCCTGGTGTTCCTACCACATCCCTCTGGTTCTCTCTCTCCTGACTCTCCACAATGACTGTTTCACACCTTCTCCCACAAAGCTTGGTCCCCTCCACCTACACCCTGGCTCTCAGAGAGGACCTCACCTCCTACTTCACAGAGACATAGAAGTCTTCAGATAGAACTCTCTCAACTTGTCCCCATCAAACCTTCCAACACACCTGCCTCTGCACCAGTCTTCTCCTTTTCTCCTGCTTCAGCTGAGGAAACGATGCTTCCCTTCTAGGCTAATTCCTCCACCACCTATGTTCTATCCTCTATCTATCCTCTGGCCGTCTGAGGAACATCCTTCCCACCATGCTCAAGTTTCTCCTGTTAAAAACAAAACAAAAACAAAAACCTCCCTCAACTTAACTCCACTTCCTGCCACCATCCTGTCTCTTTTCTCCTTCCCAGCCAAATTTCTTGAAAGAGTTGGCTGCACTAGCTCTCTCCATTTCTGCACCTCCCACTTGTTCCACCGCCCCACTTCAGTCTGGCTTCCTCCCCCATTCTACTGGAACTGCTCTCCATATCGCTACATCCAGAGAACATTTTTTAGTTCTCAGAAGCATCTTTCACTCCTTTTAAGCTTTCTTTTCTTTTGGCTTTTCTGACCCCATATTCCTAGCTGTTCTAGTCACTCCCAAGTCATCTTTGCTGACTCATCCTCCTCTTTTTAATCTTTAAATGTTGGCATTCCTCACGGTCCAGTTCAAAGTCTTCTCTTCTGACTAGGTACTTTCTCTCTAGGTCACCACAAACACAGGAGTGAGTTCCTAACCATCCACCTGAAGATGACATCCACATTTATATATGTAGCCTGCATCTTTTCATCTGAACTCCATAAACTTATATCCACCTGCCAAGTTGACATAACAAGTTGGATGTCTCAAGAAGTCTCAGACCTTGCTTATCTAAAGCTAGAGTCATTATCAACTCCAAAAACAAACAAACAAACAAACTGCCATCAAATGGATTGGACTAATAGTAATAGTGAGCCCACCTTGGGTTTTTGAGGCAGTATCTCTATGGAAGTAGATTGCCCAACATTCCTTCTGAGGAGTGGCTAGCGGGTTTGAACCTCCAGCCTTCTGGTTAGCAGTCAAGTGCCTTAGGCACTATGCGAACAGAGCTTGCAGTCATTGTACTCCTCCCAAATTTCCCTACTGCTAGCCCCCAGCATTGCCTGTCTTGGTAATTGATATCACCTCAAACCAGTTCTGTATGCCATCAACTAGATGGCCTTGATGACGCTTCCCTTTCCTTTACCCTCTTATATCCAGTTCATTACCAAGTCTTGTCTACTGTACCTCTTAAACAGCACTCAGATCCATCCAGCCCTTCCCGTCTTCACAGCCTCCACTTTAGTCCAGGCTGCCCACATCTCCCTTCTGGACTATTGGAGTCACCTTCTAACTGCCCACATCCACGTTGTAACACCAATCCAATCTCTTAATTGCTGCTAGAATGTTCTTTTAAGGATACAAATCTAATCCCATCACATTCCCCCATACCTTCAAGTCCTTCTGTGATTCCTGTTGTTGTTGTTATGTGCCATCAAGTCGACCCAGCTCATAACGACCCCTCCTTGGGTTTCCAAGGCAGTATCACTACAGAAGTAGATTGCTCACTACAGAAGTAGATTGCCCAGTCTTCCTTCCAAGGAGTGGCTGGTGGGCTTGAACCGCCAGTCTTTTGGTTAGTAGTCAGGTGCCTTAAGCACTACAGTACCAGAGCTCCCTATGGTTCCTAGTGCTCCTTAGGATGACCAGTGACTGACAGCCCTAGAAGACCTGGCTCATATTTGCCTCCGCAACCTTCCATCTCATGCTTTACACTACACATTGGCTTTTACTAGTTCCTTGACTGCTACTCTCTTTTTGGGCTTCATATGTGCTGTTCCCTGTGCCTGATCACTCTTCCCATTCCATACTCCCTTCTATTCCCTAAATCCTGATTATCTCTCAGCTCTCAGTTCAAATAAACTCACTGCCATTGAGTTGATTTTGACTCATAGTGACCCCTTCTTGGGTTTTCGAGGGAATATCTCTATAGAAGTAGATGTCCCAGTCTTCCTTCTGAGGAGTGGCTGATGGGTTTGAACCACCAGCCTTCTGGTAGGCAGTCAGATGCCTTAGGCAGTACTACAGCAGAGCTCCCATTCAGTTCAAATAGTCCTTCCTTAAAACAAATTCCCTGTACCTCCAGAATTTTATCAGCTTCCTGTTGAATATTCTCATACTGCCCATTTTGTTTCCTCCATAATGATTATCATGTTATCTAATTATATAATTGGATGCTTATTAATTAATGTCTCTGTCATTAGGCTGTGACTGCCCCCCCCCCATGAGGGGTAGAGACCCTATCTATATAAAAGGTGTCTGACACAGAATAAGCATTCAAAAAATGAGGGGAATTTTCACCCAAATCACAATAAAAATAAAAATTAAAAAAAAAAAAAATGAGGGGAGTGAGCTTCATGAATGAAAGTTATTTAGATATAAAAAGAATCTCATGGAAAAAGCTAGAGGGAGAAGCCATGCCATCAAATGTGGTAGACTAGATGACCACTGCCTTGCCTGTGATCTGCTATAAAGCGCTAGGATTCCTCCATACTGGTATTTCACATTTCAACAGCTCTTTACCACCTACAAAGCTCTTAATATCCATTATGATGTTTTGATTTTTTTCCTTAATCCTCTGAGCCACCTCTATCAGGAAGCTGGGTTATATGTTATGACCACCTATTTACAACAGACTTTTTTATAATAAGGGGAACTGGTCTGTTATCCATCTGTGGTGGTTATGTTTGTGTGTCAGCTTGGCTAGGCCTGGTTGAGTGGCTGGGTAGCTGGATGTAGTATTCCCCATGATGAGACTGGTAATCAACTCCATGGTGGAATCTACTGTGAGCAGCTATGTAGCTGCCTTAGGGAGTTTGCTTCCTGTGTATGAGGAGAAGCCTTGGGGAATGGTCTCTAGCTTATGGCACACTTGGACCCTGCATGTAGCTGTGTTGTTGTTCAGCAGCCTGCCATGCTCTGCCAACCTTGGGACTTACAATGGACTTGAATTAATGGCCTGCCGTGTGGTTTGGCAACATTAAGGCTGTGCCATTTTGTTTGTCCACCTTGGGCTTGTTAGCCTCAGCAGCCAGTAGCTGCCTGAGTGAAGAGATGCCTCTAGCTTCAGTGGGCCAGGAGCAAGAGGCAGGCTGAAGCCCAAGGTCGAGGGGCTTTCACCCAGCCCCTAGAGCCTGGCACTTTGAACTCAGACTTCTAGCCTCCCAAATTGTAAGAGAATAAACTCGTGTTTGTTAAGGCCATCCCATTTGTAGTATATTCTTGTCAGAGTGGCACTCGGTAACCAGAACACCATCTCTATACTTGTTATTTCATGAATGCAACATAAATGGAATTATATAGTCTATAATCTTTTGATATTGGCTTTTTTTCCTCAATGTAGTATAATTTCCTGAGGTTCATCTACGTTTGTTCCTTTTTGTGGCTGAGTAGTAGTATTCCATGAGAGAAATGTGCCATAGTTCATTTAGTCATTCACCCACTGAAAGATATTTGCATTATCTCACTTTTACAAGTGAGAAAACTGCTCCAGGTTGCATGGGCATATTACATTTAAAGTGTCTAGTAATAAGCACTTAAATTTGCCAACCAAAAGATAGGTGGTTCGAACCTACCAGCCACTCCCACTCATTGATAATGAACTGGATATAAGGGGGTAAAGGAAAGGGAAGAGTCATCAACATGAGGCAATCTGTTCCTGTAAAGATTACAGCTTTGTAAACCCTATATGACAGTTCTATTTTGTCTCAAGTCAGGATTGAATCGACTTGATGGCAACGTAATAGGCAACTATCTTTAGGGAAGTAGATTGCCCAGCCTTCCTTCTAAGGAGTGGCTGGTGGGTTTGAACCACCAGCCTTCTGGTTAGCAGTCAAATGCCTTAGCACTACGCCACCAGAGCTCCCAGTGGGCACCTAATAGATGTTTATTGCACTGAAGTCAACTAAGTGAGGGCAGAGTGTGTACTTTATGTTCTTCTCTTAGCACCCAGCATGGTGTTTTATATGTACTAGGTATTGAATAAGGATCCCTGGTAGTACAACTTTAAAGAGCTTGGCTGCTAACCAAAAGGTTGGTGATTTGAACCCACCCAGCAGCTCCACGGAAGAAAGACCTGGCAGTCAGCTTCTGTAAAGATCATAGCCTCAGAAACCTCATGGGGCCATTCTGCTGTGTCACATGGGGTCACTATGAGTTGGATTGACTCAGTGACACCACCACCAATAGCAGTTACTCAATAAATGTTTGTCAGAGAGGATACAGATGAAATGGCATTATATTTCTGTAAGTAGCAGTAATGTCCAAGTTATCCCCTGGGTCTCGACATTCAGAAGTGAAGAATGTCTTTCTCTCAGTATCTCACATAGTAACTACACTTTCAGTTTCACTTGAGTATCAGGAAAGGAAAATTGGGGCAGTAAATATGATCACATACAGGGTTGGCATTTTATTGCCTCAAATGCCCAGAACTGTTGGTTTCAAATTAATATATGCCATATTTGCATGGTATTTTGCATCTAATTTGCAGGTTGCTCATTTTATCAAAATGCGTAGAAATCTTCCCAGCTTCCCACTTCTCGTCACCACCACCCTCCCAGCTGATGCTGGGTCACACTGTATGGGTACAGAAACATAGGCCGGGCCTTGAAAGCACTCACCCTAAGCTGCAAAGTCGGCTGGGGTATTTTTATCCATGGAAGAGGAGACAAGTTATTGCCACTCAACACAGACCTCAGGAGGTTCAATTAAGGAGGATTTGTAGAGCTGTTGGAAGTCCTCACCCTCAGGTGTGGAGAGCCAAATGCAATTAAGTGATTGGAAAAGAACCACAATAGGGGTAGTCTGGGGCCTGGGCACAGCGCCCAGGAGATCCAGCTTGCTGAAGGAAGCACCTCCCACCTTCCTTCTGTTAGGACAGGTGAGGTGATGAGAGGGCCAGCCCCAGCCTTCAGGGACACAATGGAGATAAGTGGGGTCTCCAGGGTGGGACTTTCCCAGAGGGTGTTTGGAAATGGGCCCCATGGCCTCAAAGGGAACCTGTAGTTTTAGAACAATCAACAGGTTCTGTTATGGATTGAATTGTGTCCCCCTAAAATATATGTTGGAATCCTAACCATTATGCCTCTGGATAAATAGCAGTGGTGATGGTGCAGTGGCTAAGGCGTTCAGCTGCTAACCAAAAGGTCGGCGGTTTGAACCCACCAGCCATTCTGCAGGAGAAAGATGAGGCAGTGTGCTTTGGTAAAGATTCACAGCCTTGAAAACCCTCTGGAGCAGTTCTGCTCTGTCCTATAGGGTAGGTATGAGTCAAAATTGACTCAATAGCAGTAGGTTTGGTTTTGGTTTTTTTTATACCTGTGGATATAATCCTGTTTGGGAATAGGGTTTTCCTTGTTGTGTTAATGATATAACAAAGTATAGAGTGTGCCCAAAACCTAATCACTTCTGCATTATAAGGAGTAGCAGAGACACAGAGACAAACAAGCACAAGTGGGGGAAGGTAGATGCCACATGAAGATTGCCAAGGAATGGAGGAAAAGCAAGGCTGCAGAAGCTGAAGGAGACAAGGATCTTCCACCAGAACTGACAGTCTTCCCCTAGAGCTGTGCCCTGAATTTGGGCTTCTAGCTGTCTAATCTGTGAGAAAATAAATTTCTGTTCTTTAAGGCCACCCACTTGTGGTATTTCTGTTAGCACCAGGAAACTGGGACAGCCACCTATAGCAGGGACAGATAAAAAAGGGTAAGACTCTGGTCTCTGCCTTCAAGGTGTTGCTAATGGTGTTGACCCACCCTGAAAGCAATTAAGAATAGTAAAATACTAAATTAAGTACTAAATAGTACTGGTCCTAATTCCAGTGGTAGTTCATGGAGGAGGGAGACGGCATGGACTGGAATAACTGGAGGAGGTAAGCCTCATACCAGATACTGAATAAGCCTAAGAACATGCTGCTCCATGGGGGTGCCACAGGGACTCTGAAACTCAGGAGGAAATGGTATAGCAAAGCAAATACAGATTTAGTATGAAGCTTACAAAAACCGTTTAAAATTTCAAAGTAATTTTAGCCTTTGGCAGGCCTTTGGGACTGGGCCTTAACTTCTGTTGTTAAGTGCACTTCAAAGTAAGAATTCAACAATCATCTCCCTAAAGAGAATGCAGTGAGTTGAGGAGATACACTGGGTTGTTGGGGAGAATGGCTAGTTTGGGAGTGGGGCCCATGTTGGGGTAAGGTTTTGCCATGTCTGCTTTAAGATCAATGTTCTAAGGGCTCAAGTGGAAGTTTTGTACTTTAGGGGACTAGAGAAGGAAGAAAGATTGTTGTTGTTGTTGTTACGTGCCGTCGAGCCGGACCCGACTCACAGCGACCCCTCCTTGGGTTTCTGAGGCAGTATCACTACAGAAGTAGATTGCCCAACCTTCCTTCTGAGGAGCAGCTGGTGAGTTTGAACCACCAGCCTTCTGGTTAGCAGTCAGGTGCCTTAGGCACTACGCTACCAGAGCTCCTGGAAGAAAAATTAGAACTAGAAATTGAGGGTCACTGGGATAGAGCTGACAGTGTAACCCAAGAGACTACATGCAGTTCGAACCCACCAAAGGCTTCATGGGAGACAGATTTGGAAATTTATTCCTACGAAGATTATACCCTAGGAAACCCTTTGAGGCAGTTCTACTCTATCCCATCAGGTCGATAGGAGATGGAATCGAACTGAACGATAGCCAACAACAGCAACACCACCCGAGGTCATAAAGAGACTGAAAGAAATAGAGGCTGTGCTTGCAGACAAGCAGAGGACCAGTCCCAGTGGTGGGATGAGCACAAGGCAAGCACGGCAGACAGGGAGCACCCTTCCAAGAAGAAAGGACATTTAGTCCGCTGGAGAATTCCATCAGGAGCTGAAAAAATGCTGTCGGTTTGAGAACAGCTTTGAGAATGAAAATCAGCTAACACTGGTTTAAGCAAGAAGGGTCTGTATTAGGAGTAACAAACAAATGTGGCTTTTTGTTGTTTTTAAAGATGGAGAAAGGGTAAGTAAAGGGCTGAGTTCCCTGAGGCAGTGGAAAGGTAGGAAGTTGGTTTTTAAGAGGTACCAGAGGGACAAAAGGGAGAATGGAGTGAGCCTGGCAGAAGTACCAGGACACACAGTGATGGAAGGCAAGGGGGAGAATCACATTTGACATCTCCATTGGCCCCAGGGGGTTGGGCAAGGTCATCTGGTCAGAGGACAAGATGCAGATCTGGAGCACAGTGGGAGGCAGATCTAGAAAACAGCTAAGCAGAGGGTGCCAGAGCCACAGCGAGAGAGGAATAAAAGGATTGCAGCAGAGAGGGCCAATGAAGCTAGAATCATGAATCTATAATAGGGCTGATCCTTGGGCTTCAGAATTTTCTTACTGCAGTGCTTTGAGAGGAGACGAACTAGAGTGGGGTAGAGCAAGAGTTCTCATTTTTAAATTGAGGCAGGGGTAGCAATGACCTCAGTAACCTTTGCCTCATTTCCTGGGGGCCTGGACTCCTGGGCTGCCCAGCGTTCTATGGCCTCTTATGGACAACCCAGATTGGAAGTCCATTCACTTGTTGCGCCATCTGGAGAACTCTCCACTTTTCAAAGACAAGGCCATTCCTCCATGGTCTGACTTATCAATGGGGCCTATTTTAAGAGTCCCATTTGCCCTCCACTGTTACCCATGTGCTGTTTTCATTTGTCTTCCCTCCTTGATCTTGCAACAGCAGCTTAATAGCGTCCAAGAGGGTCAGGCTGGGAAGATGAATGCCAGACTGTGGGGGACTGTGTCCTGCCTCTCCATTAGGGAGGTGATGGAAGGCTGTGAGCAGAGAATGGATAATCCAAGCAAACACAAACACACAACATGCAGCACATGGGATAATCCAAACAGCATTTCCACTCGTGCTTGGAGGATGCTGTGATGATTTGAGCGCCACACATTTACTGGTCTAATTAGGTCTGATTTGCAGAGCTCAGGTTGCATTTGCCAGAGTAGAGCGGGCAGTGGAGAGACACCAGGATGGGCTAAATATTTGCTGAGGAGAAGCCACCAAGTGAATAATCCTCAAGTGTATGCACAAGCCAACCGGAGGGTCTGTTACAGCTTTCAGTGTTTGGAGACATGCCACATTAGATAAGCCCAGCAGGTTACCCAGAACACAGCTTCCTACCCAGCATGTGCCTCATATGTTATGTGCTGACCCTCTAATGGCCAGGTCAACCAGGAAGAATGCTTGGGAATATTACTTATGGTTAGTGTCAAGGCAGTGATCCAATATGACATGTCCCTGCCCCACCTGTGGCTCTGCTGACATGCCTAGGTCTGTGAGCTGATGTCTCCAGATGCTCTTTGTGGGAGGAACAATGAAGACTTTTAGGGGTGCTGGCCTACTTCCACCCCACCCCAGCATTGGGCGATGCTTCTTTTATACCTCTGGCATCAGTTCATGGTCCAAATAAAGGATAAAGGAGAGGCCCTTGAGGCAGAGAACATGAAGTTAAAAGAATGTCAAAGGATTCTTTTTTTTCCTTTTTTTTTTGGGGGGGGTGATTTGGGTGAAAGCTTACAGAGCAAATTCACTTTCCATACAGCAGTTCACAAACACTTTGTCTCATGACATTGGCTACAATTTACCCCAATGCAAAAGCTCCCCTCCCGCTTCCTCCTGATATTTACCTCTTCCCTGTGTCCATCCCTCCATGCACTCCTGCCCCCTGAGCTGTCTCCCTGTACATACACAGCTTTTCTTTCTCTCATGATTGTTCTCTCCAAGGAGTGTATCTAATTCAGGTAAATGTTCAACTCATATGCCTATCTTTTGTTTGGCTGGAAGCCACAGGTGTGGGTTCAATTCCAGACCTGAAGGGCAGCTAGGGGCCATAG
>NW_006922159.1:574771-582529 GCF_000298275.1 Orycteropus afer afer
GAATTATCGAACCCAGGAGAGAGGTGGTGGGTGCTTTGGGAGGAACGGTTGGTGAAAGGGCTGGAGGAAGGCAGCATGTTTGGCCTTGCAGTAATAGGCCTTGGGTCACTGCTGTCTTCCTGTTGTGAGATTAGAGGAGGTCAGAACATGTGGCTTCCTTGCCGTTTTTGCACTAATGATCGTGAACATTTCTTCATATGTTTGTTGGCTGCCTGAATATCCTCCTTGGTGAAGTGTCTGTTCATGTCTTCTGCCCATTTTTTAATTGGACTATTTGTCTTTTTATTGTTGAGGTATTGGAATTTTCTATAAATTCTAGAGATAAGTCCCTTGTCAGATATGTCATTGCCAAATATTTTTTCCCAATCTGTAAGGTCTCTTTTGTAAAAGAATGTCAAAGAATTCTGAAAATGAACCATTTCAAGAAGAATGCGTTCTAGTCTGAGCTCTGGACTCAGTGTCTTATATAACCTTGAACTACTTGCTGAAGTTTTCTGGGCCTCTGTTTTTCTGCTGAGGCCATTTTTCCAGCCCAATCCTCCAAGCCATTCTAAGAACAGAAAGGGGTTTAATAAAACCAGTTTCCTTTCATCACGGGACCATGCTGTACTCTCAGTGCAGGCATGCCCCAGATTCTCCTGAGCTTCCAATACAGCTGGACTGCGTTTTTCAATGTCTAGAAAAGGGATCGTGGCACATTCAAAGCCATCTGACTTGTGTTTAGGTCCCAGCTGCTTACCAGCGGTTTGACCTTGGGGCTTGAGTCATATGGACCTGAGTTCAAATTCCAACTGTGTGTGAGTTTGTGGCCTGAGACAAGGTGTGAACCTTTCTTTGTGTTGGTTTCATCATCTGTAAAATGGACACAAGCTATGTCAGAGAATTATTATGAGGATTAGAGGTGATTATAAAGGGGCTGACACATGGAAGATGCCCCCCAGATGGTCTTCCCTTCCCTTCCCCCACACCCTGTGTTGAGTTCCTCCTCCCTATGTCTTCTGCCACCCATCTATTGGTGTGCTGTACTGTGTGTGTGTGTGTGTGTGTGTGTGGTGGCTTGCATATTGCTATGATGTTGGAAGCTATGCCATGAGAATTTCAATATTGTAAAACCTGCAAAAGCTGGAACCTGTGTAAGGCAGAAGCCTGTCAGGGAAAGAAAACACAAATATTTTCCACTAAAACCAGCAATAAAAGAATGGTAAGACTGTACCCTGTCAAAGGTAGAAACCTTGTGAGACCCGGAAAAACAAGGCAGTCCTGTCAAATTCCAGCTCTCACAGATTTAACTGTACCAGCAGGGTCACCCACGGCAGATAGGTTTCAGTGGAACTTCTGGACTAAGGCAGACTAGCAAGAAAGGCTTGGCTGTCTACTTCTAAAAGTTAACTAGTGAAAACCATATGGATCACAACAAAACATGGTCCAATATAGTGCTGGAAAATGAGCCCCCCAGGCTGAAAGGCACTCGAAATACACAATTGCCACAACAGTGGACTTAAGCAAGATCAACAGTCATGAAGATGGCACACAGGCAATATTTGTTCTGTTTCATGTAAGGCCGCCATGAGCTGAAGCCAACTCAAATGGCAGCTAACGGCAACAACCCTGTATCTTAGCCCTTTCAGGCCTTCAAGTCAGGATGGCTCAGAAGACCTAATTTACACACATTGCTAGACTCTCAGCCTGTCCTGGCATTTATATAGGAAAAGGCCACATTGTCTATACTCTCTTCAGGGCTTGTCTTTAGATGGATGTCTTCAGCCTTGGGTTTCCTCCTCCTGCTGAATAGCAAGTACTTGGTAAGGAATGCACAACTGATCAAGCCCAGTCCTCAGTCCCGGAGGGGTCATGAGACCTTTACGTGGACTCCACCTCTGCTGGGAGCAGCTCTCCTCAGCCTCAGATGGCTGCACACAGCCTAGGATGTTTCTGAGTCTTGTTTTGAGCCCGGATATCCTGGTGCAAGAATGCTAGAGAGGGCCCCTTGCCCAGAGACATTCTCTTCCCTGAGGAGAGGTCCTGCTCCCAGTCCTGAGGACTGCCTGTTAGTTTCCATCATCACGTCTGCTGTGTGGACCTTGCTTCCTTCAGGCCAGCTCTCTAACCCTCCCGGCCAAGGGCATCTGGGGCATCCAGCTGCCTCTTATGGCTCCCAGCAGATGGCTTTAGACCATTCGACCGAGCAGTTGTCCAAGCCCCTGTTTCCAAGTGTGGTCTGTGGACAACTTGCTTCACAACATCTGGTGGGAGGAGGATTACATATAGATTCCCAGACACCACTCCAGACCACCTAAGTAGATTTCTAGTTAAGCTCCTTTGTGTTTCTATGCATAGCAAAGTTTAATGTTTGTGACATTGATGTGAGCAGGGCCAGCGGGGAGTGGCTTTACCAATCCAGTGGCTGGGGCAGAGGAATCCAGTAAACAAAACATTTGGGGGGGTGGCTTACCCCCCCCCCCATTTTTAGTGAGGTATAATTCATACAGTGAAGCACACAAATCCTAAGTGTACCACTTGGATGAATTTGTATATGGTGTGTACAATATCCCCCCAACCATGTTATTATCAAAGCCCAGATCAAGATACAGAATGTTTCTAGCACCCCACACACACCAAAGGCTCCCTCATATCCTGTTACACTCAATACATTCCTGAAGAAGTAACCAGTATCTGGAGTTCTATCGACATCGATTAATTTGCTTGTTTTTATACTTTGTATGAATGGAGTATTTGACTTCATTCACTCAACATCATGTCAATATTGGCTATTCTTAAAAACCCAAACAAGTTCTCTTCTATTTCCTGCACTTTACCCCTTCTATTAAGATAGATAGATAGGTAGAAAGTGAGGGAAGGATGGAGAAGCAGAGAGACACTGATGGAGGGAGGAAGGAATGAAGGACGTAAACAGAATTTTCCAGAGCCTAACCTTAAATCTCTCCTGTCACAGTTTCCTCTGTCTAGTCCTCAGGCCTTGCAGAGATCACATTAATTCACCATCCATAAGCACTACTGCTTCCAGAGACCCAGAAGCCATTGTTAATGCTACTGGAGGACCTGGGCCTGTTCCCTGCCAGTCTCTCTATAGACAGCTAGTGGGGATGCTCATTTGTTGTGCAAGGGTTGCCAGTGAGTCCAGGCACATTCCACACGAAATTGGCCAATTTAAGGTACAAATGAAAAGACAAATGAGATGGAAATTGCACAGAACAAGCCTACTTCTCATCAGTAAGTATCAGTCCTGACACACTGAGCTGTCAACTTATTTAGCTCTTTCTCTGCATCTGAGGTCAGAAGGGCTTTCCCATTGATGGGAAACACCATCTCCTTCATACCCAGCCATTCAGAGAGGCAGCCCAAAAGGCTATGGGATGGGGAGCAGTGTGTGTGTGTGTGTATGTGTGTGTGTGTGTGTGTGTAAGGGAGGGTGGGCAGGAATGAGAGAAAGAAAGCCACACAAAGAGAGGATTCAACCATTCCAAAAAATACATATTTTTTGAACACCTTCTGTGTGTCAGGCCCCATGCTGGGTTCTAAGCTATAACGATGAATAAATCCTGTCCCGGAAGGAGCTCTCAACCCAGGGAAGGGAAAGAGAAAGTGAGATGATGGTAAAGGTGGCAGAAGGCAAGGAGAGATGGAGAGACACCCTTAAAAGGGAAAAAAACAGCTGGAAGGGAGAGGTAAGGGTGGCAGGAGAGCAGGAGCTGAGCATGTATACCTGGACAGGAGAAGCAAGTGCCCTCTGGATAAGCTTAAGGGCATTTCAAGACAAGGGATGCACTGGAGCAATAGGTCAAAGCAGGGGAAAAGGAACTGGAAAGAGGAGGAGCTGGGCCTGCTCATTATCCCTGGACGAGGGCGGGGCAGCCCTGAAGACAGCCTGGAAAGAGAGTTCACAAATGGCTTTAAAGACAACTAATTCGTAGGAGCTCTGGCACCATAGTGGCTAAAGCACTTGACTGCTAACCAGAAGGCTGGCGGTTCAAACCCACCAGCCACTCCTCGGAAGGAAGGTTGGGCAATCCTACTTCCGTAGTGATACTGCCTCGGAAACCCAAGGAGGGGTCACTATGAGTCGGGGCCGACTCGACAGCACACAACAACAACAACAACAATTCGTTCTTAGGCATGTGTCAAGGAGTAGGGCAGCAGGCAATGTGTTCACCAATCCAGTGGTTCGGGCAGGACCAATAAATATTTGGTGTAGTGGCTTCTTTCCCATCATGTAAAGAGGGGCTAAAGACCCAGGAGTTCTCAATCCCTGGGTCTTTATCCCATCTATTTTCTGTTTTATTTTCTTTGTCAAGTAAAGGGAGTTGCAAAGAGCCAGGGAATGCAAATTTATTTTCACGTGGACTCAAGCTAAATACAACTTTAGTAATAATAATAGCAAACACTTACAAAACACTTACCATGACCCAGGCTGTTCTAAGCACTTAATACATATTAACTCATTTGTGTAGTAAATATGCAAAAAAAAAAAAAAAATCCTGCAATGCATTTCAAAGCCAAACACAATGATTTTTGCATTATCTGTCTCCAGCACACACATCTGAAAGTTGATTACCAAGTGCTGACCACTGTAAGACCTCTGAGCTGACTGACCTTCCTTCTCTTGGGTGATCATAAGGTGAAGCTCTATTGGAAGCCACTAAAGGAGCTCTCAAGATTCTAGATCTCAGTGGATCAGACAGGATCACCTTCTCCTTCCTCCTTGAGCTCAGCTGAAGCACTCGTAGGCCAGACCCCACGCTAGGTGCACAGAGGAGGCGAGACCCAGGAGACATCATGAAGGGTATGGCCGAGCATTAGGGGAGCCTGGTGGTCTCTCCAGGGACTTCTCTCTGACCATTAACAGAGCCAGAATCCACATGCATCACACCATTGTAGATAGTCTGAGCCTGATTGCCACCAGGCAGCTAGTTTCCATAGAGACTAAGGTACAGTAGACCCTTGATATTCTCAAGGGATACATCATAGCCCTTCATGAATCTAGGACTAGAGATTACCACGTAATTTCCCCTATAAGATGCAATAAAATATGACTGAGAAATGTTAAGGCAGATGGCTAACAGAGAACAAAGTCACCTAGCTCTCAGCTTGCCAGGAGGTTTCCCTGTATCAGTCTTGCTGTGCTTCCAAGTCAGCATCCTGTATTATTTCATGTCAGATTGGAGTTGGTCATGACAGCACCAGTTGCTGTCAATTTGACTCTGAGTCATGGCTACCTTATGTGTGTTAGGGTAGAACTGCACTCCATTAGGTTATCAATCTCTGATTTTTTAGAAAGTAGATTGCCAGACCTTTCTTCCAAGGTGCCTCTGGATAGACTTCAACCTGTAACCTTTTGGTTAGCAGCTGAGTATGTTAACTGTTTGCACTACCCAGGGACTCTGGTCATGACAGTAGAAACCATTTTATGATAAATCTGAGAACGCCAAGCATCTACTGCTTTTCAAGGGACAGATAGTGAGGAGGGATTTCTGGTTAAACGTGGTGGATTGAACATATTCCTGTTTCCTCCCTGTTACCTCCCAAATCCACACTAAAACAAGAGTAAAGGAGTCTGGATGGTACAAGCCCACAAAGGCTAGGGAGAGGAGGCCCAAGCATGTAAGCAACACAGTACAATTTTGGAAGCTGGAAAATGAACTGATTTGGCTTGATAGAGAAAATACACCTAGGGACTCCCAGAAGGGGCAGCTGATGAAAAATTGGCATATTTCTGACAAAGAACCACAAAAAGGATCAGAAATGGGTGGCATCGGAGGATAGGGTGTGGAATAGAGATGAACAAGAATAATTAAGCCCCAAATCTCTCCCCATGTCACCATTTTCCCTGCTTCACCCTAACAACATCCTGGAAAGAAGTTCACTCCCCAGAGAGACTGAGCCCAAGAAGTGCTGGCTTTGGATCATAGATATAAATATGGGTGGGGATCAGGCATTGTATTGAAAAAGGATTTGCTGAAAGTTGTGAGCCAAATGGGGAAGCCCCTCACCCTTTAACTCCAGTTGGCTCTAGGAATGCTGGGCAAATGGTGACATTTGGGGGACTCGCACTGAAACCTTCCATGGGGAAACCCATCCGTTTACAAGCTTTGTCCATGTACACAGAACTTCCACTCAGCATTTAAATACATCACTCAGAAGTATGTCCCATCAGCCAAAGAGTACTAGATTTCCAGGGAAGCATCTAATATAAAAAGGCATAAACCAAAATAAACAGAAAACTTGAAGAAAGCAAATACTATGCAGGAAACAAAAGAAAACATTAACGCTACAACCATGGTAACCATGTCCACAAAACAAGAACAAGGGGTCTTTATTAGAAATTGAGATACAACGCACGTATAATAAAATTCACCCTTTGAAAATGTTTAACTCAGTAGTTTTTAGTATATTCACAAAGCTTCATCCATCACCTCTAATTCCAGAACATTTTCATCATCCCAAAAAGAAATCCTGTACCCATGAGGAGCCACTCCCCACTCCCATCCCCTAGAAGCCACGCATCTACTTTCTGTCTCTCTGCATTTGTCTATTCTGGACGGTCTGTATAAATGAGATCATATGATATGTGACTTTTTATGTCTGGCTACTTTGACTCAGCATCATGTTTTTAAAGTTCATTCGTGTAGTAGCATGTATCTCTATTTCATTCTTTTTATGGCTAGATAATATTCCATTGTAAGGATATAGCCTGTTTTGTTATCCGTTCATCATTTGATGGACATTCAGAACAAGAATGAGCTCTTGGAAATTTACATTATGTTCTGTTTGCTTAAATGAAGATGATTAATTTCCAGATTGAAAAGGTCTGCTAGATGTTGAGCACAATTAATGAAAAGAGAGCCACACAAAGACAACATTTTGAAATTTCAGAATGTCAGGGATAAAGTGAAGACTCTACACATATCCAGAAAGAAAGAAATGGGCTTTTGGATAGCGGCAGATTTCTCAACAGCTACACTGGAAGCAAGTAGATAATGGAACACTGCCTTCAGATGTACGAGGGAACATTATTTTCAATCTGAAATTATATTTCTAGTCAAATTATCAATTAACAATGGATATAGCATAGAGAGCATTTCAAACATACAATGTTTCAAGAAATTTGCTGCTTTTTCAAAAGTTACTTGAGGATGTACTCCACCAAAACCAGGTAGAAACCAAGAAAGATAACATGAAATCCAGGGAATGAGGTACACAGAATATTTATGATCCTAGGAAAAAGCCTGAAAGGATACCAAAGTGTTAATGTTGGTTAGCACTGGGAGGTGGAAAAGAAGATTATTTAAATTTTCTTCATTACGTTTTCCTGTGTTTTCTAGTTTTTATGTAACAATTCTGTATTATATCCATTATTCACTATGTATTTGTCACACACAGATTCAGAGTCAGGAGAGAAATACAGAGGGAACAACAAAGAATCAAGGCTGAAGGAAAGATGTGGAATGCTGAGAGCCATTGAGGTACTTTATGTACTTTTATCTGGCATTGCTGGGGCCCCTTGTCTGACATAGCCCCTGGGGCTACAGTCATATCTCTCTGTCTGTCTGCAATGCTAGACTGAGAGCTTTCTCAAAACAGGAGCTGGGTCTTGTTCATCTTGTGTATCCCTGTTGTTGTTGTTGTTATTTGCCATCAAGTTGGCCCCGACTCCTAGTGACCCCTCCTTGGGTTTCCGAGGCAGTTGTCACTACGGAAGTAGGATTGCCCAACCTTCCTTCCGAGGAGTGGCTGGTGGGT
>NW_006922159.1:582629-603839 GCF_000298275.1 Orycteropus afer afer
CTGGTTAGCAGTCAAGTGCCTTAGGCACTATGCTACCAGAGCTCCTGGCAAAGTAGGCACAATGTGTTCTCTATGCATTGAACAAATGTATACAGAAAAAGAGAGAACAAAGAAAAATAGGACAGAAGAGAAAACTTTCACCAAATGTAGACCCTAAACTGACAGACCTGGAGTAGGGATCAGATAAGGATTTTATAGCCACTTACTGAGGCTGGTCAATTACACCATCAGAGAGCTTGTCTCAGCTGGGCCAGCCACAAAACCTGTATCATACCCCACACACTGCTGCAATTCCAGCCAAGGGCTGGGGGAGGTGGGAGTGTCTAAAGGGCTAGAGAATGGAGAATGTCTCTTACACAGTTTTAGAATAACTATACTTGGACTTTAGGGGCTCTAGTGGTATGGTGGTTAGAGCATTTGGCTGCTAACCAAAAGGTTGGTGGTTCAAACCCACCAGTAACTCTGTGTGAGAAAGATGGGGCAGTCTTCTTCTGAAAATATTTACAGCCTTGGAAACCCTGTGGGGCAGTTCTGCTCTCTTATAGGGTTGCTATGAGTTGGAATTGGCTTGATGGCAGTGGGTTGGGTTGGGTTTTGATTTAGACCTTAGCTCCTATGCAGAGTTAGCCGACTCTGGTTAGAAAGAGCACAGTCCACACAGACTGCACTCACTTCCAACAACTGCATGTTTAGGGGGTTCACAAATTCAGATTCCATAATTTGCTAGAAGGACTTATTGAAAGCTATAATCTTATGGTTATGGTCTATTACAAGGATACGGATTATAATCAGTCATGGGATTCATCCAGGAGAAGTTCCACATGCAGAGCTTCCACTGCCCTCTCCCTGTAGAGTCAGGGACAGTGCTACTTTCACAGAATCCATGTGCGAACGCAAGCACAGTATATTGCCAAACAAAGGCTCAATGTCCAGACTTTTTAGTGGAGCTCCATCACATAGGCATGGTTGACTGCCCACATGGCTGATCTCAGTTTCCAGCCCCTCCAGAGGCTGCCTGATACTGTGTGAGCCAAAGTCCTCACCCTAAATCATATTGTTTCTATCTGTTGTGGCCGTACTCACCTAAGATTACCTACTGTGGCCAGCCTCCACCCTAAATCACATTGGTGGACTCTCCAGTGTGATCCAAGGTCCCTAGGCAAACAAAGATACTTCTATCAGTTATGGCATTCCATGGGTTTAGAGATCACTTCCCATAAGTGAGGACAAATGCCAGACATGTTTTTGGGAAAGGTTAAATTCTTTAAGGTACAACTTCTAAGCCAAGCATAGATCTTAAGTTCTTCCTGGGGTCCAGAGCGAAGCACTTTGGGTTAATGGCAGTGGTATGCTGGTGGGGTGGGGTGGGGTGGGGTGGGATGGGAGGAACCCTCATTTCTAGCATTTGCTGAATTTCATGGTGTATTTCCACCATGGCTAATTTCAAGCTAGCTATGTAATGTCACTGAGTGTGGAGTTGAGAAGAGGTGAGTCCAATTGACACTCATGAACAGTGCAAGCTGATGAATGGCAATAATGGGTGTGACTGCCAAGTGCCACCTGCACATGAGCACAAAGCAGATGGATGGTTGTATGGAAACAAAGAACTCCCAGCCAGGGAAGAAGATACGCGGACACAAGTGGCCACATATCCATGAGCACTGTCGGGGTAGATGAATGGAGGGGGACTGTGGTGACTTGTGGAGATTTTTAGATTTGAAGATGCAAAATGAATGAAAACAGCTAGACTTACTTTACAAAGAAAGAACTTTTGCACTTATTATCAAGTAAGGAGGCAGGCTTTCATTGTTTTTAATTGCCTGTTTTACAGATAGAGAAACCAAGACCTAGTAAGCTGCCAGTGGTCAGACAGCTCATAAATATGCTTGAGCTGGGACAAACCCAAGCTGCCCAATTTTTTAAAGATTGGCCTGAGGCATCTGACTGCTAACCAGAAGGCTGGCAGTTCAAACCCACCAGCCACCCCTCAGAAGGAAGATTGGGCAATCTACTTCTGTAGTGATACTGCCTCAGAAACTCAAGGAGGGGTCGCTACGAGTCAGATTTGACTCGATGGCAGTGAGTGAGTGATAGTAAAGTGCACACCTTCATAAATCTCAAGTGAACAGCTTGATACATTTTACATGGTTACATGTGTACACACTCATGTAACCACCATGTAGATCAAGCTAGAGAACATTTCCAGCATCCAGAAGGCTCCCAGTGCCCCTTCCCAGGCAATTAGTTCCTCTGACTCTTAATGCAGTTCTCTTCTCCTAGTCCTTGCTGACTTTTGTTTGGCAGTATATCATGTTTTATAAGCATGACATGACGAATGGCGTTGCTTAGTTGTTGCTGAGGTTCAAATCCTAGTGTTAGCTGTGTGACCCTGGGCAGATTACTTACTGTCTCTGTGTGTTGTTGTTAGGTGCTGTCGGAGTCGGCTGTAACTCACAGTGACGCTGTGTACACAGAACAAAACACTGCCCAATACTGTGCCATCCTCACAATCCTTGATATAATTGAGCCCGTCATTGCAGCTACTGTGTCAGTCCATGTCATTGAGAGTCTTCCCCCTTTTTTGCTGACCTTCTCCTTCACCCAGCATGATATCCTTCTCCAGGGAATGGTCCCTTCTGATAACATGACCAAAGTATGGGAGACATAGTCTGGCCATTCTCGTTTCTAAGGAGCATTCCAGCTGCACTTCTTCCAAGATGGATCTGTTTGTTCTTCTGGCAGTCCATGGTATTTTCAGTATTCTTTGCCTACACCACAATTAAAAGGCATCAACTCTTCTTCTGTCTTCCTTTTTCACTGTCCAGCTCTTATATGCATAAAAGGCTATTGAAAATACCATGAGTTGGGTTAGGCACACCTCAGGTTTCAAAGTGACATCCTTGCTCTTCAACACTCTAAAGAGGTCTGTTGCAGCAGATTTGCCCAGTGCAATATGATTCCTGATTTCTTGACTGCTGCTTCCATGGGTGTTGATTGTGGATCCAACTAAAATGAAATCCTTAACAACTTCGATCTTTCCTCCATTTATCATGATTTTGCTTATTGGTCCAGATGTGAAGATTTTTGTTTTATGGTGGATTGTAATCCATACTGAAGGCTATAGTCATTAATCTTCCTCAGTAAGTGCTTGAAGTCTTCTTCACTGTCAGCAAACAAGGTTGTGTCATCTGCATACCATAAGTTGTTAATGAATCTTCCTCCAATCCTGATGCCATTCTTCTTCATATAGTCCAGCTTTTTTGGATTATTTAGTCAGCATATAGATTGGATAAGTGTGGTGAAAAGATACCCTGGCACTCACCCTTTCTAATTTTAAACCATGCAGTAACCCCTTTTCTGTTTGAATGACAGCCTCTTGGTCTATGTAAAACTGACTGGTAGAGATCCATATTTGTACCTGTTCCAAAGAAAAGTGACCCAACAGAATGTAGAAATTGTTGAACAATATCATTAATATTACATGCAAGTAAAATTTTGCTGCAAATAATTCAAAAATGGTTACTGTGGTACACTGACAGGGAACTGCTAGAAATTTAATCCAGATTCAAAAGAGAAAATGGAAAAAGACACATTGCTGATATCAGAGAATACCAGAAAGATGTTAACCTATGTTTTATTGACCATGCAAAGGCATTTAACTTTGTGGATCATAACAATTCATGGATAACATTGCTCTGTGTGTTAGTATCCCATTTATGTTGTTGTTAGTTGCTTTCGAGTAGATCCTGACTCATAGTGACCCGTATGTGCAGAGTAGAATTGACTTTTTGGAAGCAGATCACCAGCCCTGTCTTCCGAGGCACCTCTGGATGGGTTCCAATTGCCCATCTTTCAGTTAGTAGCTGATCATTTAACTGTTTGTGCCACCCAGGTTTTTGTTTTTCTCTAATTTATAAATAAGGATAAAAGCATCACAGGGTTGTTGTGTGAATTACGTAGGTTAATACAGGGAGAATGCTTAAAACAGTCCCTGGAACATACTAAGTGTTCCATAAGGGACAATTAGCATGTAACAAGGGAAGGAGGAACCTCCTGACCAAGGATCAGAGAGGTGTGATAAGAAGAGATTGACTGAACATCAGGATTCCCCAACCTGGGGCCAGTGAAGCCCATTCCTAGACTAAATAATCCCCAAAACAGAACTTTGTACTTGACTGGGGACGAGTGATTGGATCATGTAGCCAGGTGCTTTTATCTTACAGATAAGAATCAGAAATTCAGAGTTCCAGAGTGTGTAACCTTGGACATGTCATTTCCCTGCTTTTCCATTGTGAAAGGAGGTGGCAAAATGAGGTGGGTGCTGAGGTCCCTTCCAGCTCTAACCTTGTGAGCACCTGCAGCATCTCGGGAGCTAAGGACCAACTCACTTTGCTTAGGTGTGGAGGCTGCCCAAGGGCCAAACTCCCAGGTGATGGTAGCTCTCTCTATCATCCATGGAGGCAGCTGCTGAAATTGACTCAGGTCCCAGAACTGCCATGGGCCAGTTCTCTGTTCTCAGGATGGTGAGTGTGGACCCAGCTACCTACATCAGAATCACCTGTTTAATCTGCAGGTTTCTGGGATCCACTCCCAGACTGCTGAGTCAGGAGTGGAAAGGAGTGGGATGGTTATTTGCATGTCAGCTGGTGCTCCTGGTGATTCTTGGGCATGCCCTGATTTTGAGAAGTGTTGAATTGGGGGTCTGGAATTCAGGATAAGGGATGCATAATAGTATTTATTTTCCCGCCATCACGTCAATTCTGACTCATGGAGACCCCATGTGTGTCAGAGGAGAACTGTATCCTTAGGATTTTCAGTGGCTGATCTTTCAGAAATAGTTATCCAGGCCTTTCTTCTGAGGCACCTCTAGGTGGATTCGAACCACTAACTGTTCTGTTAACAGCTGAGCACATTAACTGTTTACCACTCAGGGAATACATACTAGAAATTACTATTGCTAGGTGGCATCCAGTCAGTTCCGACTCATAGTGACCCTGTGTACAACAGAATGAAACACTGCACAGTCCTGCACCATCCTCACAATCATTGCCATGTTGAAACCATAATAGAAATAGCTACTATTTGTTCAGTATCTAGTCCTTGTGGGGTACTTTTTGACATCTTGAATCTCTACAACAATCACCCTGCAAAGTAAGTATTATTGCTCTAATTGAACAGAAGAGAAAAGTGAGACCCAGAGCAATTAACTTGGCAGACATCACACAGCTGACAAGATAAAAAGCCAAAATTTTAACTCAGTCCTCCTCTGCTCTTCTTCCCAGAACACAGCTCTGCCTCCTTGCTTAGGGTCTAAACAGCTGTGTTTTACCTGCCTGGGATGAAACCCAACTGTTTTTTGGAGCTGAACTGGGAGGGGGCGGGTTACTGTAAAGGCAGCTTTGGCTGTGCTGCGGTGTGTGGGAGGGGAGGCCACAGGGCTCCCACTGGCCAACCCTGCTTCCTGGTTCCCTCTGCCTCTCAGGCAGTCTTCAGTTCACTGCTGCTGTTTTGGCAGGGTGAGAAGATGTCCACAACCTCTGTCTTCCCTCCTTCCCAGCCTCCTATTGTCTCACTAATTAAAGACGTCTTGAAAAATTCCCCCTGCTGTGTGCTGCTTGGCAGTATGCCTGCATCCCGCTGGGGAGAGCAGCGATAGGCACCTGGTGCCCTGGCACCATGGAGACACCTGGGCCACTCACTGCAGAGGGCGGCTGGAGAAATGAGGCAGAGGAGGAAGGAAGCAGAATAGCCAGGAAGGCAGCGGTCATTCTTAAGCCCTGCAGCTGGGAGGAAGGTGTTCTGGAAGGAGCTCTGAGAGTGGTCACCTGTCCCCTGCCTCTGGACAGGCTCAGCTAGGATTGTGCAGTCCCTATTCTGAAGAGTTTTTTAGTTCCACAGTACCACCTCCCCCACCTGCTCCTGCGTCTGATATCACTTTCCTCAGGATGATTCACCTGTGAACTCCCACCAGAGAGCCTTTGCTCAGGCTAGCCCTTCTGTTTTAGGGTGACCAACCATCCCAGTTTGCTCAGGGCTGAGGGTTTTTTGGGTTGTAGGACTTCAGTGCTAAAACTGAAACAGGAACAAGCTGATCGCCTTCCTTGGCCTCATCACTGAGGTCTCAGTTCACCTGTCCCCTCCTCAGAGAGGGCCTCTTCCCTGGCTGCCCAGGTTAAAACATCATGTCACTCTCTATCCCATGACCTGGTTTAGTTCCTCAATAAGCTTTTCATTGATGCAGGAACATCACCACAAATATAGTAGCTTAAAGCAATACAGATTTATTATCTCACAGAAGTCCAGCTGGGTTGGCTTGGCTGGTTTCCTGTGCTAGGTTTCAAGAGGCTGAGAGCAAGGTGCCGACCAGACTATATTCTTACCTGGAGGATCTGGGAAGAATCCACTTCCAAGATCACTCGAGTTTGCGGGATTCAATTCCTTGCTCTTGTAGGACTGAAGTCTCTGTTTCCTGGCTGGCTGTCAGTCGGGCCATCCTTAGCTTCTAGATGCCTCTCTCTAGTCCCTGCACAGCTTAGATTCAGCAATCGTGCACCAAGTCCTTATCACGCTTGGCATCTCTCTGACTTCTGCCACATCTACGTGTCCCAGCTGGAGAAAGTTCTCTACCTTTAAAAGTTCAGGTGATTAGATTTGACCCACCTACAAAATCCAGGATAAAAAGCAAACCAAGCCCAGTGTGTCAAGTCAAACCCGACTCATAGCAATGCTATAGGGCAGTAGAACGGCTTACTGGGTTGTCAAAGCTGTACATCTTCACGGAATAGACTGCCTCATCTTCTTCCATGGAGCTGCTGAGGGTTTCCAAACTTTCATTAGCAGCCAAGCACTTAACCACTGGCCCACCAGGGTTCCTCTCTCCCTACATTAAGGCTCCTTAATCTGCATTTGGAAAAGATGGAAACAACCTAAGTGCCCATCGACAGAAGAATGGATAAGCAAACTATGGTATATATACACAATGGAATATTATGCAACACTAAAGAATAACATAGAATCTACAAAACATCACATAATGTGGATGAACTTGGAGGACATTATGCTGAGTGAAATAAGTTAATCACAGAAGGACAAATGCTCTATTCATTATTGTAAAAAGTCAAGGCAAGGTTTATATATGGAAGGAAACTTTCTTTGTTGGTTACCAGAGATGAGAGGGGAGGGAACACTGCAAAGATAAAAAAATAATCTGTGTTTGCAGAGCCCCTTTTTTGTGTGTAATATAACATTGACAGGTTTCAGGGATGAGAGTGGACATTTTGGGAAGATCATTCTCATGTCTTGTTTATTTACATGTTTATTATCCATTCCTCCCCCACTTCCCTGGAATGTAAGCTCATGAGAAAAGGGATCATGTCTGTATTGTTCACTGCAGTGTCCCCAGCTTCCCTATGCTTGGCCTCCAGTAGGCCTCTGATATTTGTTGAATGAGTGAATAAATGTTGTAATGATCGCTGGAGACTTGGTGGCAATGGGAACTTCAAGCAAGTTGGAGAAAGCTTCCCAGAGCCCACCCCTCAGCTGGGCTCCTGGCAGGTGGGGAACAAGCAAGGACACACCTGCAGGATAGAGTGCCCCCTCCTGGATTTTCAGCTGGAAGCCCCCAGCACTCCTGGCCTCTGAAAGCTACCCCTTGTGACCAGCTGTTTCCCCAGCCTGCCTCTCTGCCAATGCTTTCCTCTCCTCCCACTCAGGAGGAAGGCTCCTAGGCCCCTCAGACCCTCAGTCTCCCTGTCTCAGAATCCACAGGGCTAAAGTGGCTGCCTGAGGGCTGGTGGAGAAGTGGAGGAACCAGTCCTGGAGGAAGCTGGGACTGCCTTGCCTCAGCTGGGTTCAAAGACAATCCACCTGGGACTTTGAACAATTAATTTCCCCAATCTGCAAAATGATCAGCTTCTGAGGGAAAACAATTAGCCCACTGCAAATTGTAATTGTCATCTCCCTCCTGATTTTAATTTGGACTAATGAGAGCTAAGTGATTCCAGCTTCCTCTCCCTCCCACCAGGCCCTTCAGCCCTGGTCCCTCACCTGCCAGTGGGCATTTAACCCTCAGCTGCCCATCTTGCACCAGAGGCTGAGGAGCATTTCCTAGCTGGCACAGGGCTTTGGGCCTGGGCTGGACAGGTGCTGGCTGGAGGAAGGAAAGGAGAGAGTGTCTCTGGCCCATAGGGGAGCTGCTTGTTTACAAGGCTGATAGGCAATCAAAGTTTTATTGAATGGAATTGACTCCTGGCTCACTTCTCTGTCACAGCCAGTTACCTCAGACTGTGCAGTCTCTGGGGACCCAGCTTCAGGGAGTGTCTGCCTGCCTGCGTAAGGTGCTTCTCCTTGGCCTTGCTCCTCCCCACTGTGTGATGAGGCCATGGCTCTGTACACTGGGAGAGGGCTTGAGCACCTGCTTGGAGCAGGGCTTCAAACTGGTTCATTCTGGTTCCACCCCTTGATAAGAATTTGCACTTTTTACAGCAGATATGTTGAATCCAAATCTACAGTTTAGCAGGAGCCCCAGGTGATTCTTATAAAATGTAGATTCTGATTCAGTATATCTGGGGTGGAACCCTAATGAACTGGTTGGAAGATCTGGTTTAGAGTCATCCAAGGTCAGAGCCAGAGGTGACCTTGGATCATTCAATCTAACTGCAACTCCCACTAAGCAGACAAGGAAATTAAGGCCTGGAGTGGGAAGGGACTTGCTTAATAACACTTGGGGGTCAAGGGTTTACTGGAAGGCTTTCATAGGATCTCTGGTAGCATAGTGCCTAAGACATTTGACTGCTAACCAGAAGGCTGGCAGTTCAAACCCACTGGCCACTCCTTGGAAGGAAGGTTGGGTAATCTACTTCTGTAGTGATACCTCCTTGAAAACCCAAGGAGGGGTTGCTATGAGTTGGATCTGACTCCACAATAGTGAGTTTGGTTTTGGTTTAAAGGCTTTCACACTTTATTATTGCTTGCTTAATTACCTTCTCCCCTGACCTTGGTGCTACCTTTCATAAGACACTGCCTCTCCTGCTTATAATTTGTACTCAGTGCAATACCTGACATATTCATGGATGCAAGAAATAAGGAAAAGTGCAAAGTCCTGAGTGCCAGCCTGAGTTCTTCAATCATACCCCTCCCCTCAACTTCATTTCTAGTTGGGTTGGTTTGGTTTATTCATGCACTTGTTATTCAGTCATTCATTCATATACCACAGCTGTGCACTGGGAAACATGCTAGATAGAGAGAGAGAGATAGCTGCTATCCAGTCAACTGACATACAGTGACCTTATATACAACAGAACAAAACATTGCTTGGTCCTGCAGCATCACCATTGCCAACATTCAGCTTGTTCAAGTCCTTCTCACCACCTGCCTCAGTGCTTCTGATCACCTAGGGTGACATGATATCTTTGCACCTATGGCAGTGGCACTACTGTCCTCTGGGTTGGAGTCTGGTACCAACTAGGGGCTGTGCTGACTCTGAAGCCTGGTGCTGTAACTGTCTGAGTGGGCTAGCCAACCCAAGGGGGGACCTGAAAGTGCTTTGATCATAGACTGTGACTAGTGGAAACCTTATAGTCTTCAGCCTGGGGCATCATTACATTGCTTCATCCCTGGGGAAATAAATATCCTTCCTACAGAGCTTGTCCTTGCTCCCAACTGCTGGCCCCAACTAGCCCCTCTCCTCTCCTGAGGCCCCCGGGTCATTTAGATTAAGTACTGTGTAGCTCTCAGGAGGACCTAGAAGTCATGTGCCCCAAGCTTCTCATTTTATATTTGAGAAAACTGAAGTCTAGCAAGGGGAGGTGTTCTTCCAAATTGTTACAGAGGACCAGTAGAAAAGTTAAGCATATAGCTAGTTAGTGATGGAGTGAGGAGAACATTCAGTCCTGGCTAATAGGAATGAATGTTTGAAGGGCAGGGGGACTGGCATTGGTCATCCCTGTAGCTAGTACCATGCTAGTTGATTTACATATATCATTCTATTTAAGCCGTACAATAGCCTCATGAGAAACACATGATCATATTTTCACATTTTGCAAGATGAGGAAATTGAGATTCAGAGTGGTTAAGTGACTTGTTCAAGAGTAAGTGATAGAGGTGGGATATGAACTTAAGTCTTTATGACCCACAATCTGTGCTAGCGCTATTCAATAGAAATATAATGTGAACCACATGTGTGATTTTAATGTTTGAGTAAAACCAACTGCTGTCAAGTTGATTCCAACTCATGTTGACCCCATGTATGTCAGAGTAGAACTGGGCTCCATAGGGTTTTCAGTGGCTGGTTTTTCAGAAGTAGATAGCCAGCCCTTTCTTCTGAGGCACCTCTGGTGGACACAAATGCCAGCCTTTCAGTGGAGCACACTAACCATTTGCACCACCTAGGGACTCCAATATTTGAGTAGCCATGTTTAAAAAGTTAAAAGAAACAGGTGAACTGTCAACCAGTTGGAGGGGGATCTATGTAGGAGGTCCTGGATAGAGAGGGAGAACAATGTGGAACAAAACTCAAAATCATTTGGAGAAAAAAAAAAAGGGAGGGGGACCAAGTTTGCTGGTCTGATAGATCCTGGTGGAACCACTGACACTATGGCCCCCAGCTGCCCCCTTCAGGTCTGGAAATTGAACCCACACCTGTGGCGTCCAGCCAAACAAAAGACAAGCATAGGAGTTGAACATTTACCTGAGGTAGATACACTCCTTGGAGAGAACAATCATGGAAGAAAGAAGGGCTGTGTATGCACAGGGAGACAGCTCAGGGGGCAGGAGTGCATGGAGGGATGGTAACAGGAAAGAGGTAACTATCGGAAGGAAGTGGGAGGGGAGCTGTTCCATTGGGGTAAATTGTAGTCAATGTCATGAGACAAAGTGTATGTGAACTGCTGTATGGAAAGTGAATTTGCTTGGTAAATTTTTACACAAATCACAATAATAATAAAAAAAGAAACAGGTGAAATTAATTTTAATATCTATGTCTTAACCCAACATATCCAGAATATTATCATTTCAACATGTAAGCAATGTATAATCAGCATGTCAACACATTTGTTAATGGGATATTTTATGTTCTGTTTTCAGAGTAAATCTTGAAAATCTGATGTTCATTTATGCATCTAGCACATCTCTGTTCAGACCAACCACATTTCAAATGCTCTATGGCCACAATGTTAGACAGAGCAGGTCTGAGCTTACTCTGCTGCTCCACTCAGCTGAGTCAGAGTGACTCAGCATAAAAACCAGAGCCATCTCACCTGGGTTCTGCTTCCCTTTGACTTCCTACTGTTCCCAGGACCATTCCCTTCTCTTTTGGGTGTTTTCAGGATTGGTGCTCCCCTTCTTATCCCTCACACTTGCCCATCTTCCAGTCCACCTCCTATCTCCCTCACTCTCTCTCCCTCCTTAGCTCTCTCCTTGTTGTCAGACAAGAAACCTTTAAATAGGTGAGACAAAGGTGACAAATGTTCCTCATTTACATTCAGGTTCTAGCTAGTTTTTTTGGCCCTGTTGAATGGCACCTCTATCAAAACATCTCATTTGGAAATGTCAGAGTGGCTTTTGATAAGTCATCAGTCACTCTGATGGCCGCTGACAGATGCCAGGAACAGTGTGGTGGTATCTAATATACTGTGGAGCGTGTCTTTTGCAATTGCATAGTATTTTATTTATTCAATGTGGCATGAAATCTCTCTTGAAGGAAGGAAACTATTAACCCTGCCAGACCAGGCTCTTCAAAGGCCTCCTTCTCCTCTTAACTCTAGCCTCTTTTTTGCCACCTTGCTCCTTTCTTACCTGGAGTAAGGATCTTCCTGTCCCTGTAGGCTATGTTCTCTTAGGTACTTCCTCTCCCTCCTCAGCCACTTTCATGGAGGCCCTACCACCCCTACAGGAAGTCTGTAGAAGCTGCCTGGCTGAAACAGCTTGGTTCTGCATCAGGGGGCTTGGGGTTGCCCATGAATCTTGCCCAGATCCTGGCTTCTGTGTTCCTGAAACAGCTCACCTTGCAGGGAGGAAATCCAGCCTTCTTCACAGCCTTTCTTCCCTGGATGTGATTGCTGTTCCTCACTCCCTCCCCCTCTTTCTCCCTCCCCTTCTCCCCACAGGCCTCCAGCTCTTCCAGATTCTGCCCCAGCAGTTGCTGTCCTCTAGGGACTCCCTAACTATACTAACTCGAATACCTACAATCCCTGTTTTCTGTCAGTTTCAACTAGAACAAGAGTAAGTTTTTTGAAAGGAACATTCACTAAAAACTGAAAAATAAAATCACATACACACACAAAGGCCCCATAAAGTATAGAAACAAGATTTTTCAAATCACATATATCTGATACTAACTAAATCAGTCTCAGCCCATACAGCCTGACTCCCAGCACTTTTCCCTTCCTCTCAACCCTGTGTTGGGAACCCCCCTTCTTTTCTCACTATAGGGGATCCTTGCCTCACTCTTTTCTCTGGTCTCCTCCCCACTCTTGAGTTGAGGCTTTGGCCAGATAAACAAACATGCATGGCAGGATGGCGAAAGGCTCCTAGGTTGTTTCCTGAGTTAGAGAAAGAAATCATTGTGCTAAGAGAGCCATCCCTAAGTTTCTTCACCAGTAAGTGGAGGTGAGGATATCTGCCTCAGAGGATTGCCATGCTGGTCACATGAGATGACACATCTGGAAAGAAACCTTGCAAACTGAAACCCCAATGTGACATAATTCTTTAAGTCACAGCCAGACATGCTGGGGGAAAGGCTGTCCAATACCACTTAGGCAACTGGTTTACCCATTCCCCATTCATTCTCCTTGCTGTTGATAAGAAATATCACACACACACAGACACACACACACACAATTCTTCAGTGTGAGCCTTTCCCCATCCCCATTTCTTCCATGTACTATGTTGGGATTTCTGCAGAAGGCAGCATATTTTTTTTTCTTTACCCCTAATAACATGATTTTATCTCACTGCAGAGTTGATCCAACAGTTTGATGTCTTATTAAATAATTGTATTTTATGTTTTCCTTTTTATAAAAAAATTACTTTTCTACCCATTAACCCAAGTTAGTATGTCTCTAGTTAGTGGTTGACCCTCCCTTCCCCACCCACCCCTGGTGGTCATCAAAGAATATTTCTTTCTTTGTGAAACTCATCTTGACTTTTTACAATAATTGTCACATAAAATATTTGCCCTTTTGTAAGTGACTAATTTCACTCAGCATATTGCTAAGTTCATCCATGTTATGAGATGTTTCACAGATTCATCTTTGTTCCTTAACATTGGGTAGTATTCCATTGTATGTATGTACCATAGTTTGTTGATCCATTCCTCCACTGATTGGCATTTAGGTTGTTTCCATCTTTTTGCTATTGTGAATAGTGCTGTGATGAACATGGGTATGCATATATATATGCAAAAACGGCAAGGAGGCCACATGTTCTGACCTCCTCTAATCCCACGAGAGGAAGACAGGATTACCAGCAGTAACCCGAGGCCTATTACTGCAAGGCCAGACATGCTGCCTCCCTCCAGCCCTTTCACCAACCGTTCCTCCAAAAGCACCCACCACCTCTCTCCAGGGTTCGATAATTCACTGCAGTGGCCACACAGAACTCACAGATTATGGGGTTTATTAGGGAAGCACCAGGCTACAATTTGCATTCAGGAAAATATGTTCAGTCTCTCTCTCCAGCCCACCGTCCTTCAGCCAAGAGTCTCTCACAGTCTCTTTCCAGGGTGCGTGTCTCTTGCGTCTCTCTCCCAGCAACAGCGTGTCTCAGGAGCCCGTGTCTCTTTCAGCAGCAAGTCTTCCTCGACCAGCAGTCCGAGAGAGTTCTGCCTCCAGGAGGTCAAACTAGCCAATTATGTCATCAGAACTCTAAGCACCTGAGAGAGAGTGGGCACCTCCCAGAACATTGTTTTGTGCCACTCCCAACAGAAATACTCCAGGTGGACACCTTCAGCAATCAGGAGCTCCTCAGTCACCTTCAGCAATCAGGAGCTCCTCAGTTGCTCATAGCAAATTCCACCTTGGAGTTTACAAAGACTTATGGGTAGAAAAGCCACACAAAGTAATTTACTACACTGCAATATATCTGCTTCTGTCACTGACCTTATTTCTTCTATGTAAAGAGCTCTTGTGGCACTGTTAGTCAGGCATTTGGTTGTTAACCAGAAGGTCAGCAGATCAAACCCACCAGCTGCTCCATGGGAAGATAGAGGGAAGGACAGTCTATTTTTGTAAGGATTTATAGCCTTGGAAACCCAGTAGAAATCACTATGAGTTGGAATCGACTTGATGACAGTGAGTTCGTTTTATATGTATGTATGTATATGTATATATATACACACACACACCTAGTAGTGGGATTGCTGGATCATATGGTTATTTCTATTTCTAGCTTTTTAAGAAAGTATTGTATTATTTTCTACAGTGGTTGTACCATTTTACAGTCCCACCAACAGTATATGAGGGTTCTAGTCTCTATACTCTCACCAGAATTTGTTGTTTTCTGTTTTGTTTTGTTTTAGCTTTGCTATTAGTACTGGGATGAGATGATATCTCGTTGTTTTGATTTGCATCTCTTTAATGGCTAATGAAGGAGCTCCAGTGGCAGTGTGGTTAAAGTATTGGGTTGCTAACCAAAAGGTCAGTGGTTCAAACCCTCCAGCCACGCTGTGGGAGAAAGATGAGGCAGTCTGCTTCTGTAAAGATGTATAGCCTTGGAAACTCTATGGGGAAGTTCTACTCTGTCCTATGGTGCCACTATGAGTCGTAATCCACTCAATGGCAGTAGGTTTGCTTTGGAATGGCTAATGATCACAAGCATTTTTTCATGTGTTTGTTAGCTGCTCGAATGTCTTCTATGGTGAAGTGTCTGTTCATGTCCCCAGAAGGCAGCATCTTGGAAGGAAAAGAATTCTTGCTCTAGATATGGACCAATATGGTTCCAGTTTTAGCTCTGTACAACTTCCTGGGTTCATGGCAAATAACTCAGCTCTGAGCCTCAGTCTCTTCATTTGCAAAATGGTTTAAAAATACCAGTCTTACAGGTATTTGTCAGTGGTCATGATTAATTCCCTTCCTTGTCTCCTCCCCATTCTCTCCCTCTCCCTGTGCAGGCACAGGTGGAAAAGGTATCTGGGATGGTTGGCAGGGCCCCCTGGCCTGCCCTATGTCTTGGAGTATACAAGTAGCAAATCCAGTGGGATGAACACATCATCCCTCTAACCATCATCCCACCTATACATCTAGATACATGACTGGTTAGACCTACTCCAGCAGGACCCAAGCTAGCCATACTTGAAGAGAGACTGCCACGTTTATAGGAAGTCTTCTGTTAAAGAGAACTCATACCAATTTTGGGAATCACACTGTTTGTTCTTTTATCCAACCCATATGTACTGGACACTGGCCATATGTCAGATGCTGTACAAGGCAAAGGGGATGCCAGGATGGATGAGGTACAGCCCAGCTCTTGAGAAGCTCAGCCTAGGGAGGCAGATACATACAACACTGATAAACTAGGGGAAATGCTGTCGGAGCAAGAGAGGAGAAGAATGGTATCACAAAGGAGATGACAATTGAGTTGGCACTTGGAGGATAATTAGGAACTCCCCAAGCAGAGAATAGAAGGGCATTCCAGAACAAGAGGTACAAAGACCTGAAGGTACAAAAGAGAACAGCCAGTGCAGGAGAAGGAGGAGGGGAAGAGCTGGAGCAGTGGGCAGGCATGGGATGGGGAACAGACTGCTCCTAGGACAGCCAAGGGTCTGGTGCCCTTTCCTAAAGAAGAGTCTGTGGGAGGTTCTAGTGATCTCACTCATCTACATGAAGAATGATGGTACCAAAGGACAAATATTATATGATCCCACTTATATGAAATGGCAAATACATAGACACTAAAGTTTATTAGTGGTACCGGGGGTGGTAAGGAGCCCTGCTGGCTCAAGTGCTTAGCTGCAGAACCAAAGGTGGATAGTTCAAACCCACCTAGTGGCTCTGCAGGAAAAAGACCTAGTGATCTGCTCCCATAAAGATTGCAGCCTAGAGAACCCTGTGGGGAAGTTCTACTCTGTTACAAGGGGTCACTATTAGTCAAAAATGGACTCCATAGCACCTAATAGCAACAATGATAACAAAAGGGTGAGAAGGAGGAGAAAGGGAGAAATCTTAGCTGTTAATGGTGGTAGAATCATTTGGAAAAGAATAGTGGTTGATGGTTGCTTGAGGCAATGAATGTAATCAATGTCACTTAATTGTACCTGTGAAAACTGTTGAATTGGCAGATGTTTTGTTATGTATATATTTTTACCACTACCAATAAATAAATAAAGATTTATAGAACCCAGGAAAAAATAAAAACAGAGGTGGAGTAGAGACTGCATGTTGCAGATGGAAGGCCCTTAGGGTACTGATGGCAACTGTGGAATGTTGGGAAAGATGCAAAAAGGAAAGCTTCATGGAGGAAAAGGGACCCCAGCCAGGCCACGAGGGATGGTGGAATCTGGTCAGCAGTGTAGGGGGAAATGGCTGTGGCTGTTTTTCATATCTTAGTAAGCTGTAGTTTTTGTAGGTTCCCTTATCTCTGATGTTACAGTGGTGCAGCCAATGGATAGAGGGATGCATGTCCCCACCAGTGCCTCCTGGGAAAGGGAAGTCATTTATTGAGCATCTTCTGTATGATAGGCATTATGCCAGGTTCTTTGTCAGCATTACCTTATTTAATCCTCAAGATAACCCTGTGAGCTATTATTCCCATTTTTACAACTACAGAAACTGACACTCAGAGAAGTTAAGTAATTTGTTCAAGGTCACACAGCCAGGCAGAGGCAGAGGCAGGTTTGAACTCAAGTCTTTCATATTCTAAAGGATTTTTTAATTCCATTATGCTGAACACAGCATTTAGTTCTCTGCATCCTGAGCCTGATCTCCTTCTAGCCCCTAGGGTTCTGGAGGAATTTATATGACATTGCTGCTGCCTCCATCATTAAAAGGCTGTCACTGGGTGACAGGGAACAGTAGATACAGAGCTGTCACAATGGGAGAAATGAAGCGACGAGGAAGGCACTTTATCACCGCCTTTGGGTTAGAGGCGGCCATGGTTCTGCCTGGCAAAAGACTCCCTGTCACAGCTTGACTTCAGCGGCATGCTCCACACTCATCCTAGCCCCACTTCTTCAAGCAGGTAGAGTCCAGGCCTCAATATTTACCCCTTGAGCTCTGAAAGATGAAGTCATCTTTATGGAAGGGTGCCAGCTCACCATAGTGAGAACCAATCAAGGAACAGAGAAGTGCTTATTTACATCAACAGGGTCATAGACCCCACTGAGAATCTGATAAAAGCTGTAGTCTTTCTATCCAGAAAAATGCGTCTATGTCCATGCACACACACATGCAGGCACACTAATATGTTTTGCATACACTTTCAGGTAGGTCCCAGACTCTAAGGAGTCCATGGGTTGTCAAATGGTTAGTGTGCTCGGTGACTAACTAAAAGATTGGAGGTGCAAGTCCACCCAGAGGCATCTTGGAAGAAAGGCCTGGTGATCTACTTCCATAAAAATCAGCTATTGAAAACACTATGGAGCACAGTTCTACTCTGACACATGTGGTGTCCATGAGTACAAATTGACTTGACAGCAACTGGTTCCCAGACCCTGAAATCCATCTGTGCACTTGTCAAGAGTTTAAAGGCCTTCTCTCTGGATAGACTGAGGACTAGTTCCTGACTGTGTCTCCCATGCTGATCTCTTCCCTGTCCTACAGCTCCTGGAGAAAGCAAAGGAAATGCAACTGGGATCCAGTCATTGTTTCTCAGTGTGCTGGCAACACCCTACATGGGGAGGTTGAAGCTACTAGCCAAAATGAGAGCTTTGGGTGCAGCTGGGCTACCTGGACAATCAGGAGTGGGCTCTGGCTCTGAAAATGGTCCAGCTCTGAGTGTCTGCAGGATGCTGGCTTCCAGAATCCTCAGGTACTGCACCCTACACTGGACTCACTAGAAGGTGTTTTGTAGGAGAGCCTGCTGCTGCATGGCTCTGAGATCAGCCTCAGTGGTCCCTGCTGCCTCTCCGCCTTGGCCACCTCTGGAAGTTTCTGTCCCTTCCTAGCAGGAGGTATGTGCACTCTTAATTCAACTGCCTATTTACTTGCTAATTATGCCTCGTATGCATGTGAGAACTGGACAATGAATAAGGAAGACCGAAGAAGAGTTGATGCTTTTGAGTTGTGGTGCTGGCAGAGAATGCTGAAAGTACCATGGACTGCTAAAAGAACTAACAGATCTGTCCTGGAGGAAGTGCAGCCAGAATGCTCCTTGGAAGCAAGAATGGCCAGACTTCGTCTCACCTATTGTGGTCATGTTGTAAGAGGGGACCATTCCCTGGAGAAGGATGTCATGCTTGGTAGGGTAGAGGGTCGATGAAAGAGGGGGAGGCCTTCAACAAGATGGATTGACATGGTGGCTGCAATGATGGGTTCAAGTATAGCAGGGATTGTGGGGCTGGCGTGGGATCAGGCAGTGTTTCGTTCTGCTGTGCATGGGGTCGCTATGAGTCGGAAACGGCTCGACGGCACTTAACAACAACAACAACAACAATTACTTGCTTAAACTAGACATTTGGTGCAAAATGGCTCCTGACTGGGACCTTGCCATTCTCTGCAAGGGCCAGACCTGCCCAACATGGTCCCCACTGGCTGCAGGTACAACAGTCGGGCCTCCCTGAGGCCAAGCTGGCTGTGTGAGGGAGCATAAGAGAGAGATGGAGGGAGCATTGGATGTTGGACAAAAAGAGCTGACACCTCCCTCCTGCCCTTACCTCCTCTGCTCTTCTGATACAGGATGAACCCAGGATGTGAAGGGGATGGGGCAGGGAGAGGGGGAGGTGAAGTGCCTGGTGCCGTTTCCCAGTTCTGGCAGTGGCACTTAAAGGGCAGCTCCTGAGGCAGGTTGGTCCATGTACGTCAGCACCTGCCTCCCAGCTGGAGAAGGAGAATCTGGCAATACCTAAGGCTTCCCAGACCCAGGGGAGCAGCTATAAAGATAGGAGATTTGCTATTAGCCCAGAGTTTTGAGGTCTGGGGAGAGAGGCACTGGAGAAATAAAAACTACAGCCGTGTTAATTATTATTATTTTTTATCATTATTACTGGAGAGAATGTTCCCCTTGTTAATTCTTTGGGAAAATGGCTGTGAAGACGAGCTGGCACCATCTGGGCCTTGTACCCAGGAGAGTAAGCATTGGCAAAATATAGCCTCCAAATCCTGTCTGTGACATTCTCACACATGCACACATGGTGTGCTCATAGACACACACAGTCACACACATGGTCACACACGACCATACACTCACACAAAGGGTCACATACACACAGGGTCACATGCATACTCTCTCGTAGGGTCACACATACATTCAAATTCAGGGTCACACACTCACACATAGTCACACACTCACATGTAGGGTCACACATTCATACACACACTCATGTCCAACCCAAGGTGCTCCCAGCAGAGAGGAGAGTGTGTAGCCCCTCAGGCTGGCTTGAGACCAGGTTGGGCCCTTTTATCTCACAGGAAAAAAACTGACCAACCTATGGCCAAGCCATGCAAGTTGGAGGTGAGGAGGAGAGGACCCCATCTTAGTTGTTCTGGATTCTTTCTGCTTACAAAACACTTTCACACTCATCATTCCATAGGCCCCCTCACAGCCAGGCATTTGGTGTGGTAGTTAAGAGTGAGGGTTTCCATGGAGAGTTATTGCTTAATGAGCACGGAGTTTCTGTTTGGGGTGATAAAAACGTTTTGGAAATAAATAGTGGTGATTGTTGCACAGAATTGTGAATACAATTAAAGCCACTGAATTGTACAATGAAAAATGATAAAAATGGCAAATTTTATGTTATACACACACATATTGTCACAATTAAAAAAAAAAAAAAGTGAGGATTTCTGTCTCAGACAGTGCTAGACTTGAATCCTGGCTTCCACATGTAGTAACTGTGTGACCTTGTACTAGTTGCTTAACTTCTCTGAGCCTTTATTTCTCCTCCAATAAATATATTACTAATACTCTCATAGGGTTTTTAAATAAGAAAAGAACTTTCTCCTCGTCCTTGTTGTTGTTGTTTCCAAAAATGAGTAAAACCATCAATGAGATAGATTGACAAAATACCCTCAACAGTGGACTCAGACATATCAAAGATCACAGAGATGATGCAGGACCAGGCGACAGTTTTTTCTGTTGCACAAAAGGTTACAATGGCTTGAAGCCAACCTAATGGCAACTAACAACTCTCATAGAGTTGTTATATGGATTAAATGAGAAAAAAGCTTTGTCAAAGGTCAGGTGAAGTTCTCAGAACATAGTAAGCATTCAATAAATGGTTTTGTTGTTGTTAATGTGCCATCGAGTCGGACCCAACTCATAGCGACCCCTCCTTGGGTTTCCAAGGCAGTATCACTATGGAAATAGATTGCCCAACCTTCCTTCCGAGGAGTGGCTGGTGGGTTTGAACCACCAGCCTTCTGGTTAGCAGTCAAGTGCCTTCGGCACTATGCTACCAGAGCTTCCTCAATAAATGGAACCTATTAAAATTCCAAACAAAACCAAATTGATGACGGTTAACAACTACAGCTGGCAGTATGGATTACACCTCAACATAAAGAGAACGAAAATCCTCACAACTGGACCAATAAGCAGCATCATGATAAATGGAGAAGAAAAATGAAGTTGTCATTGATTTCATATTGGATCCACAATCAACACCCATGTAAGCAGCAGTCAAGAAATCAGACATCGGAGTTCCAGCAAGGTGGCAGACTAGGCAGAAGGACTACACAGACCCTCTTCAACAAAGAAAAGGGAAACCAGTTAACACAGACACAGAAGATAATCTTGGACCCCTGAGCCTTGAAGGAAGGATACAAAAGTGGACTAAACCCCAACTAGCAGAAGAATTTGCATGAAAATACCAAAAAAGGAGACACACGGAGCTGCAGTCTGGCAGCGATCCCTGACGGCATTGATGACAAGGTTTGGAGATTCCCGAGTGGTGGTAGGACCTAAGAATTAACCCAAAATCACCCTGCTAGTCAGGGACTGCATGGAGGACTGTGCACGGTGGCTGGGGAACAAATGGAGAAGGTGAAGAGAAAGGTGGGCTGAGCTGTGGACTTTTGCTGGTCCGGAGGGCACCGCCATTTTGAAGGTTTAAAAAGCGGCTTG
>NW_006922159.1:607020-658996 GCF_000298275.1 Orycteropus afer afer
AAAAAAAAAAAAAAAAAAAAGGGCACAGGGAAGGGGTAGTCACAGGAGGGAGTTCGGAGGAGAGCTTTGTATAGTTGGAGTTTGTAATTAGGGTCTTGAAATCAGATGTGCATGAACTGTTCTGTGTAAAATGAATCTGCTTTGTAAATTTGCATCCATATCACAATAAAAAAAATTAAAAAAAAAAGAAATCAGACATCGTATTGCATTTGGCAAATCTGCTGCAAAAGACCTCTTTAAAGTACTGAAGAGCAAAGTTTTCTCTTTGAAGACTAGGGTGCACGTAACCCCAGCCATGGTATTTTCATTCGCCTCATATATACGTGAAAGCTAGACAATGAATAAGGAAGACGGAAGAATTGATGCTTTTGCGTTGTACTGTTGGGGAAGAGTGCTGAAAGTACCCTGGACTGCCAAAAACTAACAAATTTGTCCTGGAAGAAGTACAGCCACAATGCTCCTTGGAAGTGAGAATGACCAGATTTTGTCTGACCTACTTTGGTCATGTTGTCAGAAGGGACTATTCCCTGGAGAAGGATATCATGCTTGGTAAAGTGGAGGGTCAACAAGAAAGGGGAAGACCCTCAGTGAGATGAACTGATACAGTGGCTGCAACAATGGATTGCCAACATGGTGCACAACTGGTCAGTGTTTCATTCAGTCATACTATGAGACAGAGCCAACTCGATGGCACCGGACAACAACATTAAAATTCAAGCAGATATTCTTATCCCCATTTTACAGATTAGAAGAAACCAGGGCTCAGTAAGATTCTCCCATAGCTGGTAAGCTCTGGAGCTAGGATTAGAACCCCTGGATTTCCACTCAGACCCTATCTCTTACAGCTAAACTCTTCAAATGCTGTTTCCCTGGGAAAATTTGTGTGGTGAGGGTGTGGAACTAGGTGTCCCCTCAGGGTGGACCTTTGCCCTCTCCCCTGCAGCCAGCTCTGTTCTCCCTGGTCTGCCCTGCACACATGACCGCCCCTCTGGGGAATTCTTCTCCAAATATCACCTGAAGTATGATATAGTAGCAGTGGTTCAGGCTCTGCTGAGGTGGGCTAAGGAGTAGGGATGGGTAGAGGAGATGTTGGAGCCCGGAAGAAGTCCTGGATGGATGATGGATGCAGAACAAAGATGGGACAGGGAACAGAGAAAAGAGTCATGAAAAGAGGCAGAGGCAGGAAGAGATGGCGCATGCCTCCCAGCCTCCTCACCAGTTGCTACTTGGACCAGCATTGCTAAGTCCATCGGCCATATTAGCTCCTGAGCACCCGTCGCAAGAGAAGTCACCACATTCAGGAAACTGTTTCTTCATATCAGATGATAATACCAAACCAAAGCAAACCACTGCCATGGAGTCAGATCCAACTTACAGCGACCCCTCCTTGGGTTTCCAAGGTGGTATCACTACAGAAGTAGGTTGCCCAACCTTCCTTCTGGAGAGTGGTTGGTGGGTTTGAACCACTAGCCTTCTGGTTAGCAGTCAAATGCCTTAAGCACTATGCCACCAAAGATCCTTCAGATGATAATAACACATCCTTAAGTTTGGTGGCAAACTTAAAATTACTTTTCAAATATAATGTGATTGTGAATTTTATGGTATGTGGATTATATTTCAATAAAGCTATTATATATGGTGATTATGTTATATATAGTGGTTATGTAGGAGTTCTGGTGGCATAGTGCCTAAGGCATTTGACTGGTAACCAGAAGGCTGGTGGTTCAGACCCACCAGCCACTCCTCAGAAGGAAGATTGGGCAATCTACTTCCGTAGTGATACTGCTTCAGAAATCCAGGGAGGGGTTGCTATAAGTCAAATTGACTTGATGGCAGTGAGTTTGGTTTTTAGTAATTATGGGATTGTTAACAGCACTTGTTCTCGCCCCTCACTAGCTGTATGATGTTGAGCAAGAGCTTAACTTCTTTCAGCCTCAGTTTCTCATCTGCATAATGGGGATAATAGAGATTTTACCAGGATGAACTGAGATCATGAATGGCAAATGTCTAGCAGAAAGTAAGCACTTATAAGATTAGCTATTATTTCAAATCTCTTTTTTAGCCAAAAGACCAAACATGTTACTATTCAGTCAATTCCAACTCATGGCAACTTGTTCCAACTCTATAACTCATGGTATTACAGAACAGAACGCTCCATAGGGTTTTCTTGGCTGTACTCTGCCAAAGCCGATTGCCAGGCCTTTCTTCTGTGGTGCTGCTGGGTAGGTTTGAACTGCCAACCTTTCAGTTAGTAGTCTAGCACAAACCTATACAAGGAACATATCATAACCCCATTTTAAGACTGAGGAAACTGAGCCCAAGAGGTAGGTCCCTTCATGCAGATCTGGAGGGCAGGCACCTTACCTTACTCATCTCCCTATGGTGCAGTCACAGGGTGGGGCTCAGTGAATGTTTGCAGTGTGAGAGGTGTTTCACACCGTGCGGTAGGGCCCTGGGTAGTTGATAACTGCAGCACCAGCACTAGAACACAGAGCTTTGGCTCCTACACCTGGGCTTTTCCTATCAGGCCAGGCTGACTTCCTAGAGCCAGCACCACCTGGGGAAGTCGAAGAGGCTCTTGTGGCCTAGGAGCCCTAGATGACAGTGGGCATCTCCATGCCAGAGCTACCCAAGGGGCTGTGCCAGATGCCTTGTCCACTCACTTACACACAAGAGACTCTCAGAGGCAAGAGGTTAAGAGGCCCTCAGTAGGGAGGGTAGGCTCATGGAGCCCTGAAGACCCTTCTCTACCCAACCTGGGAGCAGGAACCTGCAGGTGGGCTACCCCTACATAGGCAGATGAACAGCTTCTGCAGTCTGTGCTTTTGTCCAAAGTCCTGCTTCACTTAGCACAGACGAGGTGTCACTCAGATGTAGAAATCTCCACAAGTCACTTGGCAAGAAGCACATCTGTGGTTTCAACATGCCTCTTAGCCGGGAAGTCCCTCCCGACATCTAGCCACATTCCTCCTGTGGTGATTTCATCTGGTTTCCTGACCTTCGGTCCTCAGAGGAGATGGGCAGCATCTGAGGTGGCTTATCCCAGTTAGATGGAGAGCAGGGGGGCTGGGTCAGACCCTCTGTGTGTTGGCTACTTCTCAGGGCCTGGGTGTGACCTAGGACCCTTCATGGGGCATGTTCACAAATTGTCAGGCCTGCTGGCTTAGGAGTCAGGTCCTAGAGGGAGCCCTCACCTCCCCTCCTCGACTTCACCCTGGAGTTGTTTTCCTGGCTGAGTGACTAGAGTGGAACCTATTTTGGATGGTCAAATAGGAAAGACATCATCTTTGAGAGGCAACAGGCAGGAGCAGTATTTTAAACTATGACTCCTGCAGTCAACCTGAGATTGCTTGTGGGCTCCATTACTACTTATATGACCATAGGCAATTACTTAATCTCCATAAGCCACAATTTCCTTATCTGTAAAATGGGGATGCCAGTAGTCTCCACACTGAGTGTGTGCAAGACTTCAACAAGATAACACATGTGAAGCAGAGTTTAGTGCCTAGTACATGAAATGCACTGTTGTGAATCCTAAGCTTGGGTGAGAGGCCTGGCCCAGAAATAACACACGCAAAAGCACTCTGGTAACAGTAATACGTGGGATCCATGCTGGTGATTATATTCCTTATGATTATAGACCTTATGCCAAGACCTGATGCTCACTGCAGCTGGGGGTACCAGGCTTTCACAGTTGGGGTCCCCCCTCAGGCTCAGTAAATGCTTCAATAAAGCAGGAGGGAAACCAGGAAAAACAAAGAAGGGAAAAGAAAACCCCAGCACATTCTCCTGTGTCCTCCCCTGGCTACACAGTTCCTTGGGGAACCGAGCTCCAGGGGAACCGAGCTGCATAATACGATGGGATTTAATAAAATGCCTTTAACTCACAAAGTTTGTCTGCTGCCAGCTCCTTAATTAAATTGCCTAATGCTACTTTGCAATGGCAGCACAAACTCCTGTGTTTAAAGAGCACAGTGTTGCCATGGCACACCCCCAACAGGGCGGGGGGAGGCAGGGAGGAGGGTACAGATGAATGTGGTTGTCAGGGCCTTCCCACGCAGTGCCCTCCCCCAACTCCCTCACCAACTGCCCATCCTTCCCCCCGCCCCATACTCATACTCACACTCACCCTCACACTGACTGGTCTAGTCAAACTGGTCTGGTTTCCCTGGGAAATGATTTAATCATTACTGAGAATATTGAGCTGGGGCTTTAGAAATGGAAGCTAGAGGGCATTTGGGGAGCTCTGGTAGCATAGTGGCTAAGGCACTTGACTGTTAACCAGAAGGCTGGTGGTTCAAACCCACCAGCCACTCCTTGGACGGAAGATGGGGCAATCTACTTCCATGATACTGCCTCGGAAACCCAAGGAGGGGTCGCTATGAGTTGGATCCGACAAGACAGCACGTAACAACAACAACAGAGGGCATTTGAGGAGTCCTGGTGGTGTAGTGGTTAAGTGCTTAGCTACTAACCAATAGGTTGGGGGTTCGAACCCCCAGCCAAACCCTAAACCACTCTAGGGGTGTGGCAGTCTGCTTCTGTAAAGATTTGTTGTTGTTGTTATTTGCCCTGGTAAAAATTTATAGCCTTGGAAATTCTAGGGGGCAATTCTACTCAACTCCAGGGCAATGGGTTTTTGTTTAGGGGTAGGCAGGGCAGGGGTGGGTGTTGTATTTGAGTTAAGCAGAGCTGGCCAACTAATCTGCTGCTGCAATGGGTTCTGGGCACTAGAACCTTGTGAGGCTTGGGGCACCAAGTTCTCTTCCCAAGCCACTCTCTCCTGCTGCATCAGCTGCCTCCATTTACCCTGGGGCACCACACAAATATACTTTCCCCTTTGTGCCAGAGCTAGAGAAGGATTGGGAAGCCCGGGACTGGAGGTCTCATTGGTTTGATGAGAAAGGGAGTGTGCTCTTTCACAAATGGCAGGGTAAGGAAAGAGAACACATTTGCTTATAGATTCTTCTTTCAGATGCAATGGTTCTCAGCCCCAGTTTCACATTAAAAACACTCAGATATTTTCCCAAAATATTTTATTATAAAACATTTCAAGCATATGGTGAAGCTGAAATAATTGTACAGCAAACAATCATACACTCACCACCTGGTTCCCACCATTGACCTTTCACTAAACTTGCTTTATCACATCTCCCCCCTCTAGCCACTGCTGTTTTATCTGTCCATCAGTCCATCTTATTTTTGGTGCACTTCAAAGTAAATTGCAGACATCAGAATGTTTCCCCCTAAATATTGAATACCTATCAATAACTATGGGGTTCAATTTTTGTTTATAGGTTTTGTTTTCTATTGATATAAAATTTACATTAAAAAAAAAAAAAATCCTGGAGAGGACATTATGCTGAATGAAATAAGTCAATCCAGAAGGACAGATATTGTATTAGCTCATTATTGTAAAAAGTCAAGGAAAGGTTTATATATGAAAGGCAATTTCTTTGTTGGTTACCAGGGCTGGGAGGGCAGGGGAGGGAACATTGCAAAAATAAAAATAATAAAATCCTGGCAAGTTTTTACCGTTGTTGTTTTAAATACCATGCTTGAATCTCACCCTCAGAAATTGATTTAACCGGTCTAGAATGGAACCCAGGCATCAGTATATTTTAAGAGATTCCCTCATTTGAATTCAGAAATCACAGGGAAAATGGGAGGCAAATGATTACGACTTCACCCAAGCTGCGTGGGGAGCACCCTTGACCATACCCTAGGATTGTCCTGCTTCACCCTCCCACCAACACCACTCAGCTCACCTTCTTACCAGTCGTCCTTATGCCTCTGCTCATAGTTTTTTTTTTTTTTCTTTTTTTCAGTGTTCATGTCTTTTTTTTTAAATTATTTTGTTATTGTTGTTGCAAATACACACAGCAAAACCTACATCAGTTCAACCATTTCTACGTGTACCATTTCATGGCATTGATCACATTCTTTGAGTTGTGCATCCATTCTCACCCTCCTTTTCTGAACTGTTGCTCCTTCATTAACAGAAGCTCACTGCTCCCTAAGGTTCCTATCTAATCTTTCAAGTTACTGTTGTTACTTTGATCCCATAGAGATCGTTTTTAACCTGCTCATAGTTCTTTTAGTGTGCTCCTCCATGTCACTGTGCATCCACTTGTTGTCATGTTAGCGTTATAGGAGCCTCATCTGCTCCTGTGTATCACCCAATGGCTGAATCCTTATCAGTTCCAGATCCTGTACAGGTCACAGCCTTGAGGCTGTATGAATTTTCTTACAATGATCAGAGTTCTTATGAGGACCATGACTGTGGCAGTGACTGCAGAAGATGATGGTGCTGGCAGAGGGTGTCCAGAATGATGTGTGGTGATGGTTGTGACCATGGGGTGGGGGGACACATGATCACAGCTCAGGGCAAAGACTGTGGCACCGACGTGGCTGGTGATAGAACCAATTGCTATCAAGTGAATTCCAACTCATGGTGACCCCTTGTGTGTCTGTGCTCTGTAGTGTATTTCAATGACTGATTTTTCGAAAAATAGCTTTCCAGGTCTTCTTTCTCTTTTTTGTGTTGCCTCTGGGTGGACTCAAACCTGCAGCTTTTCTGTTAGCAGCTGAGCGCCTTAACCACTTGCACCACCCAACGATCCTGATATTGATGGAGAAGGTGGTGACTATCAGGTGATGGCATTATGGAAATAAGATGGTGGTGGTAACTGTGGTGATGCTGCTGAGGTTGCCCTTCCCTGGGAGGATGGTGTTCATCAGCCACACTGATACCCAGCTGGGGAACACATTGGTTCACAGGGCAGGGAGGTCGGTGCCCAGTTGCAAGCCTCGCTGCTGCAGAGTGCAGCTCTTCCTGAATTTCTGAGTGTCCACATGAGAACCTTCTTCCCACTTGGAGCCACTGAAGAGGCTCCAACAGAGCGGCTGGAGCTCCATGCTCAACTGCCCTGTTCCATTTCAGTTTAACAAGACAGAGTTCCAGTATTAAGTACGAGTAGATCATTAGGAACGTTTATTTAAGATGAACAATTCTGGGAGCCAGCTGGACTTGGGATGCCAGCCATCTCATGATCGATAGAGATTTTATTTGCTGCTTGCGTGGTTTCCTGTTGCCTTCATGCCTGGTAAGCTCAAGGGAGGGCAGAGGAAAATTGCTCTGGTCCTCCCCACCCTTTAGCTCCAGGCAGTGGAGGCAGAGAGTAGCAAAGCCCCAGAGCCCCTAGTCTCCCCACAGTGCTTAGCTGGCAGCTATCTGAATTGTACTGAGCAGCAGAGGGAGATTTAAGGATGAACACGAGGTGGGCACTGCTATAATATACTACTTTTTTTCTTATAGAACAAACCAGGAGAATGGTGCTGAAAAATGCTTTTAAAATCATGCCATCTAACTCACTCATTTTACAGATGAGGAAACTAGGCCAACAAATAAAATCTCTCATTAATAACCATAAAAACTCCTTCATGTATATATCTCTAGTGAGACAAAGTGATCTCACACCTTTGGTCTGACTGAATCTTTAGAACAGCCCTGTGGGCTGGTAAAGCGAGCCCTGGTGGCTCAGTGGTTAAAGCTCTTGCAGTTTGAACCTACTGGCCTCTCTGTATCTGTCTGCTTCTGTAAAAATTTACAGCCTTGGAAATCCTATGAGTCAGTTCTAGTCTGTCCTATATGGTGACTATGAATCAGAATCAACTGGACAATAGTGGGTTTGGTTTTAATTGGTGGGCAGGTAAGGAACTTCCTGCCCATCTAACAGATGGTACATGAGTCCTGTCCCAGATTCTTTCCATAAACAGTGAGCCTAGGAGAAATTTATATAGCACTTAGAGCTCATAGTGTATATTTCATACTTACCACAGCTCTGTAAAAAACCAGAAGATTTTCTGTTAGAAAAAACTAGTCTTATGCCTATTTTTCAGAGAAGAAAATCGAGGCACACCATGGTTAAGCATCTTGTCCAAGCTTGCACAGTCACTAAGTGTCAGAGTGGGGACTAGAGGAGTTCCTGGGTGGTACAAATGATTAGGCTCTCAAGTACTAGCCAAAAGGTTGCCAGTTAAACCCACACAGAGGTGCCTTGGAAGAAAGGCCTGATGATCTGTTTCCAGAAGCTCACCACCTTGAAAATCCTATGGTGCAGTTCTACTCTGCACACATGGGGGCGCCATGAGTTGGAACTGACTTGATGGCAACTAATGACAGGGACTAGAATCCAGTGGCCTTCCACAATGTACTATGCTCCCACCATATCCATTTTCCCCTCTCAGTTTCCCACTCCCAAGGCCAAGGTGCTGCCACACTGCAGATATTGAGACCAGCGGGGATCGCTTTTCATTTTCTCCCCTTCCCAAATTATTACAGGCTGAGCTTTTTGTCTTTTTCCTCCCATATCAAACCAAACCCACTGCCATCAAGTCAATTTCAACTCATAACGACCCTGTCAGACAGAGCAGAACTGCTCCATAGGGTTTGCTAGGCTGTAATCTTTATGGAAGTAGACTACCACATCTTTCTCCCATGGAGTGGCAAGTGGGTTTGAACTGCTGACCTTGTAGTTAGCAGCAGAGCACTTAACCACTGTGCCACCAGGGCTGCTTCTTTTATTCCCAGACAGTAAAAATCATTAAGGCTTGTTCTTAATTAGTTTAATTTTGAACCTTCTAAATATTGATTTAACCTACACTCCTTTGTACTTGCTGCAGTCACTGAATTATGCCTGTTATTGATCACAGAGGGAAGCATTTCCATCCACTAGGCTCTGGGGCCCTGGGAGCAGCTAGTCCTCCAGTGGGGGCAGTGGGCTCCTGGAGGCTGGAGGGGCTTAGAGGAGAGGGAACCTCTGCCGGATGGAAAGGGCCTTCCCTTGATGAAAGGCTACTCAGTTTAGGTCAGGGGCCAGTTTCTTTCTTTGGGGTTGTCCAGGCCCAAGGAAGCTTGACAAAAGAGTCCACTGGCAGTATCCGCATTCAGGGGCTGAAGACAAGAGCTAGAAAGTGGAGGTTGGAGAGGAGTAGAGTCGGATGGGGTGGGGTGAAGGTTTAGAGCACAGGCTTTAAAGTGCTAGCTAGAACCGAGTTTGAGTGGAATGTTCTCCAGCAAAGTACCTACCCTATCATATCTGTGAAATGGGATTAAGAATTCCAGTATCACAGCGTTGTGAGTGTTAAATGCAACCACTCAAGTCAGGCATGTAGCTCAGGGCCTGGCTCATGATCAATGCTCAATCAATAGCTACCATTATTACCATGAGGAGCTCTGGAAGAGCAGGAGCTAAAGCATTTTTGGCTGTTAACCAAAAGGTGGGTTCAAACCCACCATCCCCTCCATAGGAGAACAGTGAGGCAGTCTGCTTCCATAAAGATTTACAGCCTTGGAAACCATCTGGGGCAGTTCTATCCTGTCCTATAAGGTCTCTATGAGTTGGAATTGACTTAATGGCTGTGGGTTTGTTTGGCTTGGGGTGTGATTACCGTTGGAGTCCCTGCATGGTCCAAATAATTAACATGCTCAGCTGCTAACTGGAAGGTTGAAGGTTTGACATCCAGAGGAAGAAAAGTCTGGTGATCTACTTCCAAAAAAGCAGCCATGGAAAACGCTACGGAGCACAGTTCTGCTCTGGCGCATAGGAGATCGCAGTGAGTCAGAGTTGACTCCATAGCAACTGGTGGTGGTGATGGATGATTACCTTTGCCCTCCCATTGAGGGAATAAGGACTAGACTGGGAGGCTTATTATATCTCCTAGCTTTGACTCCATTACTTGTTTGTGCTGTAATTTTGGGCAAGTCACTTAATCTCTCTGACCATCCTTTCCATTAAAGTGGAGATAATGGCACCTGCGACCTCAGAAGGCTATTGGGAGAATCATATAGGATCATGGATACAGAAGAACTGTTTAAACTGCAAGGTGCATCCAGTCCTAATAGATATTGTTATTGCTAACTAGCTCCCAGAGCACTAGCAGTTACTTCCTCATGTGCCCCTTTGGCTGCCCTCTGCATACAGTATCGTGTCCAGACCATTCTAGCTCCAGCCTGCCGACCTTTGCTTCAGTGTCCCCTGTATGTGCAGAATGCCTTCCACCAATTGTGCATCTACTGGCCTACTGATTTAGACAACACTCTCCCTCTGATTTTTCTTTTTAAATAAAAACCTTAATTGAAGTATAATTTGGATACTATAACATTCACCTATTTTAAGTGTACACTCCAGTGATTTTTAGTGAATTTAGCAAGTTTTGCAATCATCATGCCCTCTGTAGATTTTTGCTCAGTCTCTCATGTAGGGCAGAAGCATGTACTCTGTTCTAGGTTGTGTACCCTTTGCCCTTGTCAAGTCCTTCTGCAGCAACTTTTATTATACTCTAGTGGAGTTGTTGTTTTGGATGAATTACAGCCAGATTGCTCCTTAGAAGTGAGGTTAATGTGACTTTGCCTCTTGCACTTTGATCATGGAAGGAGGGACCAGTCCCTGGAGAAGGATATCATGTTTGGTAAAATAGAAGGTCATCAAAAAAGAGGAAGACCCTCAATGAGATGGGTGGACAGTGGCTGCAACAATGGGCTCTAGCATAGCAATGACTGCAAGGATGGCGCTGGACTGGGTGGTATTTCTTCCTGTTGTACAGGGTTGGTATGAATTGGAACCAGCTAGATGGCACCTGACAACAGCAGTATAGTGGTTACTTTTACCTGTGACTGCCCGTCCTCCTACCTTCTCTAGCCCCCATACAATGCCTAGTATACAGTCACAGCTCTATTAATATCAGTTGAGTAAAGAGTTTCCTCCTGGCCAGGGCAGAGAAGGTGAGGGAGTAGATGGGAGTCTGGAATAGTTGGGTCTCATCTGTTAGGGTCACCATAAACCACTTGCCATCAAGTCAAACTCTGTGATGACACCATGTTGTGTCAGAGTAGAACTGCGCTACATAAAGTTCCACGGCTGATTTTTCAGAAGTAGATTACCAGGCATTTCTTCCAGCCTCTGCATAGATTCGAACCACCAGCCTTTCAGATAGTTAGAAGCCAAGTGCTTAACCATTTTCACCACCCAGGGACTCCTAAGGTAACCATAAGAAGCTCTACATATAGTTAAAATTGAGCATTTCTAGAGGGCACTGTCCTTGGTTTGTAGAATTCTAATCTCAGCTAGAGGGGACTTACCTAGTCCAGTGATTCTCAACCCTGAGAATACATCAGAATCACCTATTAAAACGCAGATCATTGGGTCCCACCCCCAGACTTTCTGGTCCTGGAGTTCTGGAGTGGGCCTAAGAGTCTGCATTTCCAACACTTCCAGGTGATGCTCATGCTGCTGGTCCAGGCACCACACTGAGAACCATTGCTCTAGCCCAACCTCCCCATTTTACAGATGAGGAAACCAAGGCCCAGAGAAGTAAGGTGACATAATCCAAGGTCTATCCCAAAGCCAGGACGAGAAACCATCCCTGACCATCTCTGCTTCCTCCAAGAAGTTGGATGAGGGGTGGAGAAGGTAGGCTGGAGCTCCTGAGAGATGCTCTCCACACACCTGGCCTGGACTTGAGGAGGGGAGAGGTAATGGAGGCCAGTGGGTAAGAGTGGGTGTGGGGGAGAGAGGGCTGTAGGCAGGGCAGGTGAGGGAATGGCTGGGGCAGGTGTGGGGGAGGCTGTGAGGACTTACAGGCCATTCTCACTGCAGTTAGAAGGAAAGAAAAAAAAAAAAAAAAACCATCACCAGGGCTTCAGCTGCAGCCATTTATCTCGCAGGCTGCCTGAGACAGCTGACAGAGGGAGAAGGCAGCACGCCCCGCGCGAGACCAAGGCTCCTTCCTCCGCGTGATTTATCTCTGAGCTTCATCTGGCAAACCTGCTGATGAAACGAGTCTCCTTTTCTCTCCGCCTCATCAATTTTCATTCTGATTTCATTTTCCTTTTCCGTTAGAAGAGGTTTGGCCTTTCTCCTTGTTTAACTGGTCTGTGCCCCATTCCTTCTGCCTCCCTTTCTCCTCAGCCACCCAGGCCCCAGCACCCTTCCTTATTTCCCCCACTCCAACATCACCACATGCCCTGAGAGTCCCTCTGTCTACACCACAAACCTCCCCATATAACTCCCCACTCACCCCCCCAAACAGCACTGAAATCCCTGTAGGTGCCTCCCTCTCTATTAGTTCTGGAGCCACATAGTCACCATCCCTGTCCTCAGGCAGCTCACAGTCTAAGAGAGAAAAGAGCATCTTAATGGTTGTAGATTCTTAGAGAACAGAGGAAGGAGCAAGGGATTGATTGGTTGGGGTAAGGGAATTGGTGGTCAGGGACCTCTTCATAGAGGTGTGATGTCAACTGAGACTTCAGAGATGGGAAGGAATTCCCCAGATACACAGGAAAGGGACTTTCTGGGCAAGGACCCTGTGTGTACAAGAGGATGAGGACATAAAAGAGCATTGTTTCCATCTCTGAAGGCTTCTTTTGCCTTCCCTCTTTCCTTAAGCCCCGCCTCTGAAGAGCCACTGTGTATGAAGGGAGGTGCTGCTGCCTTGGCTGGGGAAGGCAGCCTTTAAAGAATGCCACAGGGTCTGCCCAGCATCCCTGATTTCCTAGGAAGGGCAGGAGGAATTATAGGGAGGGAGGCTGCAGGAGCTCATGAGTCATCAGCTGGACATGTGACTGGTCTATGTGGATTATCTGTGGGGTATCATCATGCTGGGTCATTTGGAACTCTCACCAGAGGAGTTGCCTCCCTAAGTCCAGAGGAACTGCAGTGCTGATTGGGTGAGCATATGACTGACACCAATAATCCACCAATAAACTGGACCCTAGAGCTGTCCTGTAGACTAGGAAAAAGGGCCCAGTTGGAAGCCCTCCAGAATGCTTACAGTTGACACCAGAAGGCAGCTCCTGCAGGAAGGAAGGTCAGCCTGTGGTAGAAAGATTCCTAGGAAGGGTGCCTACCACAGTGGCACCTGATCACTGATGGGGTCAGGCTCATGCTAGCCTCATACATAGGTGGTCTAGAAGCTGAGGCTACAACTAGCCATGGAATGTGTCTCAGACAAACTGAGAAAAGGGACAGAAACTTCACTGAGCACTGGGCAATGAACAGACATCATCTTTTTTGGATTCCACCCTGTGAGGTAGGTTCTCTCCCAGCTTATAGATGAAGAATCTGAGTGAGGGTCCTCAAGGCCACACAGCCAGCAACAGGACTCAAAAGCAGAGCTGACTCTAAAGACCTTGTTTCAGCCAGCCTAAGGTCTCACCAGAAGGCTGGCGGTTCAAACCCACCAGCCACTCCTTGGAAGGAAGGTTGGGCAATCCTACTTCCGTAGTGATACTGCCTCGGAAACCCAAGGAGGGGTCGCTATGAGTCAGGGCTGACTCGACGGCAAACAACAACAACAACAACAAGGTCTCAGAGAAGGCAGTGGAGTCTGTAGTATTTTTGGAGGGGTACCTGAGAAGGGTGAAAATCATCACAGGATATCAAATCCAGAGTCAGGAAAAAGTGCCTTCCTCACACAGGGGCCAGTGACTGGGAAAGCGGCTGTGGAGTGGCCTGGAGCATAGGAATGTCAGGAGCTGGGGGTGACATTTGTCTCCTTCCACTTGGAAAGGAAAGGGTCAGAGGGGCCTCAATCCAGACAGTGCCCCCCTCCTAGACATCTGGTCCACCTGGTCTTCCAGAGCTCTGGGACAGCCAATCCCTCTCTCTCTCTTTCCTTGCTTTCCTTTCCTTTCCTTTCTTTTCTGTCCTTCCTCCCTGCATCTTTCTTTCCTTCCATGGATATTTTCCAAGCTCCTACTGTGTGCCAGATGGTTGGAGCGGAATAGAATACAGTTTTTGCCCTGAGAAGCTCATAGTCTGGTGGGAGAAACTGACAAGTAAACAGCTAATTTATGATCAGGAAAGCTGGGGCACCCTGGGAGACCAGGAGTGGGTCATGTGGCCCAGCCTGGGGACCAGTTGGAGAAGTCTCCCCTAAGGATGGGCAGGTGATCGGCAGGAGCTCTGGCAGCAAGTGAGGGTGGGACTTAGCTTGGCATTGCTCTCTGTCCCCCAGCAGGCTGGCTTTGCCCCCTTGCAGCCCTTTTTGGTGCGGTGCAATCAGACAGAAGTGATTGTGCGCTACCTACTGGCACCCTGCACTCCTAATTTTTTAAAAAACGAGGTAGGCTCCATTCCAGGCATCAGGGCTTGAACACCTTCTGCCTGGGCCAGTCAGGGACCTGGGAATCTAGAGATTCTATCTGGGAACAAGTTCCTGCCCTCCCAGGCCCAGGGAGTGGTGTTAACTGGAGATGCTGACTGCTCATTTCAAAGAGGAGGGGTGGAAAAGAGAACACTTACCTTTTCCTCAGGGAGATGCCCTTCTGTTTTCCTCATGTGCTCTCCTTCAGTCTTTCCCTATCATCCTACTCTTGGAAGTCAGGCTAAGGTTTGATGCCAGCATCATGGAATTAGCAAGGCATGTGTGACACATCTGAGATCAAATCCTGGTTCTTCCAAATACCGGCTGTGTGACCTTGGTCTGGTCCCTCCCCTTCACTGAACTGCACGTTTCTTTCTTTCAAAATACTTCTTTATTGTGATTTGGGTGAAAGTTTACAGAGCAAATTTGTTTTCCATTCCACTGTTCATACACATTCTGTTTCGTAACAGGGATTGCAATCCCCAAGATGTAGCAGCTCTCTTCCTGCTTCCTCCCTGTTGTTATCTTTCCTATGTATTCCTGCCTTCTGAGCAAATGCTTGTCTTCTGATCTCCCAGGGTTGATTGTTCTAAGGAGTTTACCTACCTGGTGTAGTTGTTTACCTTGTTTACCTATTGTTTGGCTGGAAGTTAAGCCACAGAAATTAGTTTAATCCCAGGCCCAAAGGATAACTAGGGGCCAGAATCTCAGCGACTTCAACAGTCTCTATCAGACCAATAAGCCTGGTCTTTTTTATGATTTTGAGTTTTGTTCCATATTTTTCTCCCACTTTATCCAAGCTCTCCTATTATGATCCCTTCCAGAGTGGTTGGCAGTGGTAGCCAGACATCATCTAGTTCTAGTCTTAGGATCATGTAGGCTGAGGTTCCCATGGGCCACTGGTCCGTTGGACTAATAGTTTCCATACATCTTTGATTTTCTTCATTCTTCTTTGCTGTAGGTTAGGAGAGACCAATAGTTGCATCTTAGGCAGCTGCTCTCAACTTTTTAAGACTACAGTCACTGCTTACCAAAGTAGCATGTTAGATAATATTTTTGTGTACTGTGTTGTGGAAATTGAGCTTGATGTCCACCGTGACAATGGTCCTGAGCTCACAGGCCCAGCGACTCACTTCCTCAAGATATTTGGTTTGTGGCTAAGAAGTTATCATGACTTTGCCCCCTGTTAGTTCCACTATATATATATGGACATTTTTATAGCACATACAAATAAGTATGTAGAAATATCATTTGCCAGACTTATATGCAGTCATGGGTATATTCCCTTTCACCTACCCATACCTGATCATCTTGCCTGTCTACTTATGTATTCACACATACATTAATGTTTGTTATTACTGATAATGCAGTATTGTGTGTGCGATGGTATTTACCTTTGTTGACTGTGCTTCTTGTGCTCCTCTCTGTGTCTTTGTTCTCCTTACTTATATTTTGCTGGTCACACACTTTTGGTGTATTGCCTTTCCCTTCACCCTGACCTAGCTAGCAATTTTCCCTTCTTGCCCCTCAATCCCTGGTAACCACAAAGAAAGTTTACATATATATATATTCCTTGGCTTTTTATTATAGAGGATTCATATGATATTTGTCCTTTTGTGATTGACTTATTTCACTCAGCATGATATCCTCAAGTTCATCCACCTTATGAGGTGTTTCACAGATTCTTCATCATTCTTTAATGTTGCATAGCATTTCATGTGTTTGTGTGTAACATAGTTTGGTTTTCCATTCATCCATTGATGGACACTTAGGTTGTTTCTATCTCTTTGCTATTGTGAACAGTGCTACATGAACATGAGTGTGCATATATCTGTTCATTCCCAGCTCTCACTTCCTGAGGCTATTATATATACCCATTATATATACCAATATATATATAGGATATGTACCTAGTAATGCTGGATCAAATGGTATTTCTATTTCCAACTTTTTAAGGAAGTGCCATACAGTTTTCCAAAGTTGTACCATTTTAAGTCACACCAACAATGTGTGAGAGTTCCAGTCTCTCCACACTTTTCACCAGCATTTGTTGTTTTCTATCTTATTTGAACTTTGCTGTTATTGCTGGGGTGAGATACCTCATTGTTGTTATTATTTGCATCTCTCTAATGGCTAATGATCGCAAACATTTCTTCATGTGTTTTTGGCCACCTGAATATCTTCTATGGTGAAGTGTCTTGAATGTCACGTTTCTTATTTAAAAATGTAGAAAGTACTTACCCCAAGGGAGCTCTGGTAGTGTAGTGCCTAAGGCACTTGACTGCTAACCAGAAGGCTGGCAGTTCAAACCCACCAGCCACTCCTCAGAAGGAAGGTTGGGCAATCTGCTTCTGTAGTGATACCGCCTCGGAAACCCAAAGAGGAGTCACTATAAGTCAGGTCCCACTCGATGGCACATAATAACAACAGCAACAACAATCTACCCCAGAATGTTGTTGGGAGGATTGAATGAAGTATATAAAGTGGGAAGCAAGTAGAAATCCTAGCATATAGAAGGTCCCTGGGCATGTTACCTCCTTTCTCTGAAATTTGTTTTGACATCATCATCCCAAGGTCATTAGCTGGAGTTCAAGGACTCACCTTACCAACAGGGAGATGCTCAGTGGAATAATAGTTTTCAAGCTTTTATGGCTATAAACCATGGCAATATATATACATTGTGTCCCTGTATACAAGTATGTGAATGTGTGTGTATAAAATAGGGAAAAATACTTCTCAAAACAATGTTTAGTCTGACTGCACACAATGAACTCTGATGCTTTCTATTCTATTTCATTTTATAATATGCTGATGGTGACCCAATTTAGATTGTTTTCATGACCCATTAATGGCTTGCGAATCATAGTTTTAAAAAAAAAAACATTACAGTGGAACAACTCCCACCCCTATCACTGAATCACCCTACACCCCCACAGAAGGCTTTTACAAGGTCACCATGAGCCAGAGTTGACTCAATGGCAGCTAACAGGCTCTGGGGATATAAAAATCAATCATATACCACCCTTTTCTCAAGGGGCTGAGTCTAGTTGAGAAGGCAGACTCGTAGCATAATAGTATTTACAAGCTTTTACTGTGTGAGGCTCTAGGGATCCACCATCCGTCAGTTTGTCATACTGTGGTGGCTTGCTAGGATGTTGGAAGTTATGCCATTGGTATTTCACATATTAGCAGGATCTCCCATGGTGACCAGGTTTCTGCAAAGCTTGCAGACTAAGACAAACTAGAAAAAAAGAACTGTCAATCTACTTCCAAAAATTAGCCAGTGGAAATCCTATGAAGCAGAACACCATATTATCCAATACAGGGCTGGAGATGAGCCCCGTTTGGAAGGTACTCAGAATACACTGTGGCCTCAACAATGGACACAGTCATACCAACAATCATGAAGGTCATGCAGGACCGGGCAGCATTTCATTTTGCTATACTTCAGAGCTGACTCAACGGCAGCTAACAGCAGGCTCTGGGGATATAAAAGCCAATAGTACACCACCCCTTCCTCAAGGGGCTGAGTCTGGTTGGGAAGACAGACTCATAGCATAACAATATTTACAAAACAATGAGGAAGGTGCTGCAGACGACCTGTGTTCCAAGAGTCTCGGGTGGTAGACAGTGGTGAGAGTAACCACCATTCTCTGAGGGAATTAGGGAAAGGGTTACAGAGGAGGTGGCATTTGGGATGGGGTTTTCATGGCTGAAGAGTTTGATAGTTGGAAGAGCTGGGAAAGGGCATTGCAAACAGAGTGAGAGCCTTTTTGGTGTACTACCATCAGACAGAGATGACTTTATTTGCTACCTACTGGCGTGGTGTGGAGGGGCATTGGAAATAGCGAGTCTGGTTTAGGGGGAACTTGGAATGCCTGGGAATAAAAGCAGTAAAAGGGAAGGGAAAGAACCACACGTGGATGGAGGAGGAGAGATCAAATGCAGTGAAGAAAGAAAGTAAACATGAGAGTCCAGGTGCAGGTCTTGTGGGAGAGGGACAGGTCCAGTTGGCTGAGATTTCTTGGCTTGGTGACTGGGTGAATGACAATGCTAACCCATTGAGAAGGGGAATAAAGAAGGAGCAGGAGGTGGGAGAAGATGTTGCATTTGGGACAGTTGAGTCTGAGGGGCCTCTGAGATGACTAGGTGGGGCAGGCCAGGGGGCAGTGAGAGTCTAGGTCAGTGCCTCTCCTTCCCTGCCACCCTTTTGACAAGTCCTCTTATCTCGTGCCCTGGAATTAGGTGATGAGAGACCTAGGGTTCTGGTGGTAGAAAAGGAAGAAGCAAGGCTGCTCCAATGCTGGCCAAACCAGGGGGACTTTGGGGAAGAGAGCTGCATGAGAGCCATGGGGCTGCAAGTGGTACATGCGGGCCAGGAGGTCATCGCAGCCCTCTTCCTGCCTAGAAGCATCACATAGTTTCCAGCATCATAGAAAGCCACCACAATGTGACAAACTGACAGATGGATGGTAGACCCCTAGAGCCTAGCACAGTCTAAAAGCTTTCTGTTGGGGTACAGGGTGGGTGGTTCAGTAGTAGGGGTGGAAGGTGTTCCACTGTGATGTTGTTTAAAACTATGAATCAAAACCCATTAGTGGGTCATGAAAACAATTTTAAGTGGGTCCCAATCAGCATTCCATTTCTTCCTGGGATAAGGACTCCAGTGGGGGAGGCAGGGCATGAGGCTAATGCATGACCAGAGAGCAATTTCTAAATTCGAGGATCCTAGAACTACAGAGAGGAGTCCTCCTCCCCTCCCAGAGATCACTGACACAGGGTGAGACCCGATAAGTAATAGCCCATTTTGAAGTAGGAGGCTGACTTAAGTGAATTTAAAGTCTATAGTCCTGGAGTCCCCTAATGTGAGAGTCAACACTTCCAAAGATCTTGGTTCCAAGTTAGTATGCAAAAGGGGGAAAAAAAAAGATAGAGAAAGAAGAGGAATTCTGGGTTTAAATGATGAGAGAAACTGATTAATGGTGACAAATGTCAGAATAGTGGTTAACTCTGTGTGGAGAGAGGATATTAATTGGAAAGGGGCACATGGAAAACTTCTGAGATGTTAGAAGTATTTATGTCCTGGCCTGGGTGACAGGTTGCCCTGCTATAAACATACATAGCAATTCATAGAACTGTACACTTGGGATTAAGGAGTTTTGCTGTTGCAGTAGGAGCCTTGGTGGCATAGTGCATAAGGCATTTAGTCAAATGCCTAAATCAGAAGGCTAGCAGTTCAAACCCACCAACTGCTCCTCAGAAGGAAGATTGGGCACTGTACTTCCATGGAGATACTGCCTGGGAAATGCAAGGAGGGGTTGCTATGAGTTGGATCCGACTCAACAGCAATGAGCTTTTTTTTTTTTTTTTTTTAGTGTCATAGTGTATTGCTAACCAGAAGGCTGGCAGTTCAAACCCACCAGCTGCTATGCAGAAGGGAGATGGAGCATTCTACTTTCATAAAGATTTACTGCCTCAGAAACCCAATGGGGGTCACTATGAGTCAGAATCAACTCAATGGCAATGGGTTAGGTTTCTTTTTCGTACACCTGGGATTAGTACCCTTTATGGACTCTACTGCATGATATGCCTTGATAATATATTTTTCAGTTTCTTACCAAAGGTGAGAGATGAGAGGAAGGTGCTGAGATATGAGAGGCAACAGGAATGGAGGGAAATGAAGGGAACCAACAGGAACATTATACACCTTATAGCTTGTACTCCTGACAGCAATTCTGTGAGGAATGTGTTTTTATCCTCATGTCCCAGCTAAGGAGTCCCTGGTAATGGGACTCCTCAACTGATAACTGAAAGGTTGGAGATTCAAGTCCATCCAGGGGTGCCTTGGAAGAAAGGCTTGGTAATCTACTTCCAAAAAATCAGCCATTGAAAGCCCTGTGGAACGCAGGTGCACTCTGACACACGTGGGATTGCCGTGAGTCAGAATCAACTGCATAGCAACTTTTTTTTTTTTTTTTTTTGGTCTCAGCTAAGTCATTTGAGGTTCAGAAGGTTAAGTGCTTTCCCCATGGTTGTACAGCTAGTGGCAGAGCCAAGCTCAAACTCAGATTGCAAAGCCTGGGCTCCTCCCGTTCTACCATTCCTCTCTTACATAATTTATTTATGGAATCCAGACTCTGGAAGACTAGATAAACTCTCAGGTCCCCTCCAGCTCTGTGACTCTGGTTGTCTGTGATTAAATGAGAGGTGGGAGTAAGGGACATGCTTATCTCCCAGGAGGAGCTGGGGGCCAGGTGGCAGGGCAGGCCAAGCACTGTGCGGCTGGAGGGCTGGGCTTCCCTCTGTCCCTGCTGGCCTGTCCCCTTCTCTGTTTCCCTTCCACCTAAAGCTTATCTGCTGATGAGAGGCTGGAGTTTATCAATGCTACACTCAATTATGCTGCCCATCTGTCTCCACAGCTCAGGGGGACCTGGCATTGAAGCAGCAAAGGCCAGGCAATCGATCACCGCAGGCTGCTCCTCCCTCTGGACCCTCAGCTCCCAGGGGGGTGGGCGGAGCTGCCAAGAAGGGGAAGAAAGAGGAAAGGAGACTCTAGATCCACTGATCGCTTGGAGCAGCAGCAATAGAGAGACTGTGCTGGAGGCAGGGCTGAAGAAGGAGGGCAGAGAGAAAGCAGCTCCAGCTCCTGACAACGGCTTCTTCAAAACTCTTCATTTAGAGCATTGCTAGGGGTCTTAGTTTAATAGAGGGTACAGGGAATTGCTTCCACACTTTCTGCTAAATCTGGAGATGTTCCCTAAAGGAGGTAAGTCAGACTAGATTTACAGAACCACCACTTCCAAGAGAAAAGCTTGCATGTGGAGTGGGCACCTGTGCTTCCCTGGTTGTGGCCCCACGGCTTTCCATGTACTCACCAAAAGCCCAGGGCTGGCCAGCATTCTATAACCAACAGCAGCTCCCAATCTGCCATCAGAAGGCAGACTGAGGACTGGGTGCTGCCTGCTGGCTTTGTTTGGGGCTCCAGGCCCAACCACACTCATACAGGAACCAGTGTCTGAGGGGCACTCAGTGTGCAGGTGACCCCAAGGAGAGACCCTTTAGCTAGGGTCCCAGCAACCATGTCTGAGGAGCCCAGCAGGTGGCTGGGGAGAGGAGCTGGGGAGCCAGGTCAAGCTCTGGAGGGATTTGACTAAGGCAGGCATTCTGGGCCAGCGCTATGCTCTCTGCTCATGTAAAGCAGGCATTGATTCACCAGGCAGCAAGTGTTGGCTAAGCTGGTGGAGCAGGTTATGGAGTCAAAGATCTTGATTTGAATCCTGACCCTGATACTTAGAAGCTGTGCAATCTCTGACAAATCATTAACCTCTCTGAGCTTCAGTTGCCTCCCTTGCAAAAGAAGAATAAACAATTCCGTCTTTGTCTATATATAATGTACATATGCTCTACCCATTTTACTGTTTTTATTCTCACAAAAATCAGTTGCTGTCCAGCTAACTCTGACTCATGGTGACCGTATGGTGACTCATGGTGTGTTAGAGTTCAGCTGTCCTCCATTAGGTTTTGAGTGGCTGATTTTTTGGTAGTGGATCACTACGCCTTTCTTCTGAGGCTCCTCTGGGTGGACTTGAGCCTCCAGCCTTTCAGCTACTTCAATACTACACTTGAGGCTATCAAAAAAAAAAAAAAAAAAAAAAAAAAACCTCACTGCCATCGAGTTGATTTCAACTCACAGTAACCCCTCCTTGGGTTGCTGAGGCAGTATCACTATGGACGTAGATTGCCCAACCTTCCTTCCCAGGAGTGGCTGGTGGGTTTGAACCGCCAGCCTTCTGGTTAGCAGTCAAATGCTTTAGGCACTGTTTTGGTTACCTAGTGCCGCTCTGACAAGAATATACCACAAATGTGATGGCTTTAACAAACAGGAGTTTATTCTCTTACAGTTCAGGAGGCTAGAAGTCTGAATTCAAAGTGCCAGGCTCTAGGGCTGGGTGAAAGCCCCTTGACCTTGTGCTTCAGCTCTGCCTCTTTCTCTTGGCCCACTGAAGCTAGAGGCATCTCTTCACTCAGGCAGCTACTGGCTGCTGAGGCTAACAAGCCTAAGGTCGACAGATAAAATGGCACAGTCCTGATGTTACCAAACCACATAGGAGACCATTAACTCAAGTCCATTATAAGTCCCAAAGTCAGCAGAGCATGGCAGGCTGCTGAACAATGACATGACTACATGCAGGGTTCAAACATGCCATAAGCTAGAGACTATCCCCAGGGCTTTTCCTTATATACAGGAAGCAGTCTATATCCCAAAGGCTTGTGGTAGATCCCACCATGGAGTTGATTGCCAGTCTCATCATAGGAATAAGTACCACCAGCTGTCCACCACTCAACCAGGCCCAGCCAAGTTGATATACAAATTTAACTACCACAGGCACAGCACCACCAGAGCTCCTACTATGGCAAAGGCTATGCCTTATATATATATTTTGCAGCACTTGATGCTATAAGGGCTGCAAAACAAATATATAAGGCATAGCCTTTGCCACAAGGAGCTTGAAATCTAGTTGCAGAAAGTGTGTTATTGTAAACTGAATTCTTGATCACCCCAGGAGATTATGGATGAAAATACAATTAGCTTTCTCTGCATCTCCATGGCAGAAATTGCTAATCAGCCTATATGAGTGGGCCACGTGCAAGACAACCTTAAATGGTGATGGCAGGTGAGTGGGCAGATCCAAGTTCTATCCCAGAAGGGGCTGAATGCTCAGTATTGAGGGGGAAGACTTGCCTGGGCCTTTGCCAAGCCTCAGGATCAGATGTGTAGCAAGAACATGAGTCATTAGGCCACTGCTTCTCTCTGGAGGCTAACCCCAGCCCTGGACTGCTGGCCGAGGAGGAACGAACCTAGCCTCATCCACCCAGCTCAGCCAGAGGAAGCTAAAAGGAGGGTGCTGCCTGAGGTGGAAGGGAAAGGCAATCTCTGGAGGTTTTTAATTGCATTTTAAATGGTTTCTGAGTTCTTCATTGCAGCTGAGTGCCTGACTCAGCACTTAGAACAAAGGTGTGGAGGACGATAGAAATCAAGTCTAAAGACCAAGGAGATGTTAGGGGCCCCAGTGATGACTTCTTCTTGCCCTACTCCAGTCTTCACCCTTTTCTCCCACCACTTAAGGAGCTTACCGTCTCTAATTATGAACTGCCCTGGGCTCTCCTAATCATTTTGCATTTTGGGCCTGCCTCTGACTAGATGAGCCCTGGTGGCCAAACAGTTAAGCACTCAGCTGCTAACTGAAAGGTTAGCCGTTCAAACCCTCTCAGCAGCTCCCCAGGAGAAAGATCTGATCATCTGCTTCTGTAAAGATTACAGCCTACAAAACCCTATGAGGCAGCTCTACCTCATCACATCAAGTCCCTATGAGTCAAAAATTGACTCAACAGCACCTAACAACAACCCCTATTAGAGTGACATTCTTAAAAGATGTGACTATGTTTCTACTCACAATTCCCCACCGCACCTTGACCCAACACTGGGCCCATAGTAGAGTAAGCGTAATAGAGACTTGTGAGTCCTAGGATCCAATTTTGGTTTTCTCACAAGACATCCTGGAGCTGGGGAGCCTCCCAACCCCAAGGGACGACCGGAACTGAAGGGAACTGACATTTATTGAGCTCTTTTTATATGCAGTATAAAAAGCTTGTTTATCCTAATGACAATCTTATTTTATACATATGGAAACTGACACTCAGAAAGCAACTTATTTCCAACTTTTTTTCTGGTAGTAAGTGGTAGAGCCAAGATTTGGGGGCTGATCTCTTGGCTGATGGGTTCTCTCTCTCTGTCCAGATGTAGGCAGGAGTCAGGAGCCTTGTATGTACATATGGCAGGACCCCAGGACCATCCAGTTCCATGATAGGGCCATCTTGGGGACTCAGCTTTGTCCCCTATCTCCTCGTCACCCAATAGAACGCCATGAAATTCCAGAACAAGAAGAGATCTTTGAGATCAATTCTTCCCTCCTTTCCACCTTCCTGACTGCTCATCTCTCGCTAGGCTGGCTGGGTTTTCCTGCGCCCCTTTGCACATGTTTGCAGGCATACACGTGTGTGTACATGTGTGTTTGTTTGCCCTGAGTTTTATGTGTCAGTGCACACACTGTCCTACGCGAAACCTCTGTTCATTTTAAATCACGGTTGTTTTTCCACCTTCAGAAATAGCTGCAGAGGAAGGTGGGAAGTAGTCAGATGTAAATAGGCGTGCTGCTCTCCTGCTCAGGGGAGGGTTCCGTGCTTCCAGCTGCTCTCCCCCAAACCCCAGGATCCTAGGAGGAGGGTGCAGTGGGAAAAAGAGTCCCTGTGGCCAGGGCAAGGCCCAGCTGAGAGGCCACCTGCCAGGGTGGTGGTAGGAGACACATCTGTGAGCTTCCTGCAGTCCCCTGGTAAGGAGTCATCACCTCGGGGGACAAGAATGGGTACCTAGTCTGCTACTGTAGCAGCCAGTACACTCTAGACCCTCTAGGGGACCAGGGCAGGGTCAGGGGTAGAGAAGCATGGTGGAAATGGCATAATGTCTGGATCTGGGTTGATTCCTGTCTTCTGCTGCTTACCAGCTATGTGACTTAAGCCATGTTATTTTATCTCTTGTGAATCTTAGTTTCTTCATCTAGAAACTGAGATTGAATCATCTCTCAACTCCTGGTGACGCCATGCACAATGGAATGAAATATTGCCCAGTTCTGTACCATTGCCATGAGCAGTTCTAGATCGGACCATTGAGTTCCATAGGGTTGTCATTGGTTGATTTCTGGAAGTAGACCACCAGGCCTTTCTTCTGAATCTGTCTTAGTCTAAAAGCTCTGCTGAAACTCTTTCAGCATGATAGCAATATACAAGTCTCCACTGACAAATGGGTGATGGCTGTGGATGAGGTGCGTTGGCTGGGAATCGAACCCAGGTCTCCTGTGCGGAAGGTGAGAATTCTACCACTGAACCACCAATGTCATCAAAACTGGGAGTATAAATGCTTAGACCTGTTATCAGGGTTAAATAAGACATTCAGAGTCTTGAAGCGTCCTGGTAAATGGTGGCTGCTCAATAAATGAGTGTGGGCTTCCCTGATACTCGCATCTGGAAAAACACCCAGAATCAGACCTCCACTCCTCTCAGTCAAACCAGGCTGGGGAAGGGACACAGAGTCAGGCCTCCTTTGTTTCCATCTTTGATTCTAGGCCAGAGGGGGACTTGTCTACAGGGCAATGCAGACTGTCCCTGGGATTTCATTGAGAACCTGGATTGGTTACTCATACCTGGGAAGGCCAAAACAGCAGTGAATTGGATTCTAGATTCCAGGGGATATCAGCCAAGGGGGGGAAGGGGCCCTGAGGCCATAGAGAGTGATTTCTTTGATAAATACCTACTGGCACCTGTCTGGCTAGGCACTGTGTTCTGTGCTACAGGTGTAACTATGAGCATAACTGGTCCCTAGTTGGGGAGACCTTTTCCATGTGATGTGGCCAGGAGGCTTTGGTGGGAAGAAGCATGAGTATTGTAGGAACATGAAGTAGACCCCTAAGCCAGGAGGGGTAGGGGAAGCTTTGGAGAAGCTTTCAGTAGGAGGTTGGGGCTCAGAGTTCAGGTACTTTTCCTAATTTTTCTCTGGTAGTAAGTGGTAGAGTGAAGATTTGGGTGCTGATCTCTTTACCCAGTGAACCAGGGGAATCTACTTGAAGGCAACTGGGTAGTGAGCTAGAGAGGGATTGAGGAGAAAGGCTGAAGAATTCATTCCACATCTCTCTGAACTCAAGCGTAGCTCTGAAGGTGACCCTATCCTATTCTCTCTCCTTCCCTCCCAAACACATACATGTGCACACACACACTCCTTCCTCCAGGTTATCCTGGGAACTTCAAAGGCTCAATCTTTCCCTCCTTTTCTGAAGACTTATAGTCACTCCCTGTCCCAACAGATCATGGTAAAGGACACCAAGTCCTCCAGGACCATAGGACAGACTCCAAGAGTCCTGGCTCTGGCTCTGCCCTTCCTCTCTCCCAGTTCCTTTGACCTCTTCAGTCAAGCAGGGGAGACATAGGAAAGGGAGCAGGTTTTGCTTCTTGGCCATCTCCTTAACTCCATATCCTCTTCTTCCAGGGCTGCCCCCTATGGGGCATGGCGACGAGTGAGCAAGCCTGCCCAGTGGACAAGGATGAGGAGCCACACCCAAGAGGGCAAGAAGTGATGCCTACCTACCTCCACAAAGAATGACCACCCTAGGAGGGTGGTTCTTCAGGCCCTGGCAGGGCTGCTGACCCTCAACCTGCAAAAAAAAAACGCCACAAGCGGGACTCCAGACTCTTCCTTGGATGGTCCCCTGCCCTGCAGCTCCACCATGAGGCTCCTTGTGGCACCCCTCTTGCTAGCTTGGGTGGCTAGCACTACTGCTGCTGTGCCTGTGGTCCCCTGGCGTGTGCCCTGCCCCCCTCAGTGTGCCTGCCAGATCCGGCCCTGGTACACACCCCGCTCATCCTACCGTGAGGCCACCACCGTGGACTGCAATGACCTATTCCTGACAACCGTGCCCCCAGCACTGCCTGTGGGTACACAGACCCTCCTGCTACAGAGTAACAGCATTGTCCGTGTGGAGCAGAGTGAGCTTAGCTACCTGGCCAACCTGACAGAGCTGGACCTGTCCCAGAACAGCTTTTCAGATGCCCGCGACTGTGATTTCCTGGCCCTGCCCCAGCTGCTGAGCCTGCACCTGGAAGAGAACCAGCTGACCCGGCTGGAAGACCACAGCTTTGCAGGACTGACCAGCCTGCAGGAACTCTATCTCAACCACAACCAGCTCTACCGTATCGCCCCCAGGGCTTTTGCTGGCCTCAGCAACCTCCTGCGACTGCACCTCAACTCCAATGTGCTGAGGGCCATTGACAGCCGTTGGTTCGAGATGCTGCCCAACCTGGAGATCCTCATGATCGGTGGCAACAAGGTGGACGCCATCTTGGACATGAACTTCCGGCCCCTGGCCAGCCTGCGCAGCCTGGTGCTAGCAGGCATGAACCTGCGGGAGATCTCTGATTATGCCCTAGAGGGGCTGCAAAGCCTAGAAAGCCTCTCCTTTTATGACAACCAGCTGGCTCGTGTGCCCAGGCGGGCCCTGGAACAGGTACCTGGGCTCAAGTTCCTGGACCTGAACAAGAACCCACTGCAGCGTGTGGGGCCGGGGGACTTTGCCAACATGCTGCACCTTAAGGAGCTGGGGCTGAACAACATGGAGGAGCTGGTCTCCATCGACAAGTTTGCCCTAGTGAACCTCCCTGAGTTGACCAAGCTGGACATCACCAACAACCCCCGGCTGTCCTTTATCCACCCCCGCGCCTTCCACCACTTACCCCAGATGGAGACCCTCATGCTTAACAACAATGCTCTCAGTGCCTTGCACCAGCAGACAGTGGAGTCCCTCCCCAACCTGCAGGAGGTGGGTCTCCACGGCAACCCTATCCGCTGTGACTGTGTCATCCGTTGGGCGAATGCCACGGGCACCCGGGTCCGCTTCATTGAGCCCCAATCTACGCTGTGTGCTGAGCCACCAGACCTCCAACGCCGCCCAGTCCGCGAGGTACCCTTCCGGGAGATGACGGACCACTGCCTGCCCCTCATTTCCCCACGCAGCTTCCCTCCCAGCCTCCAAGTGGCCAGTGGAGAGAGCCTGATGCTGCACTGCCGGGCACTGGCTGAACCAGAGCCTGAGATCTACTGGGTCACTCCAGCCGGGGTTCGACTGACAGCTGCCCGTGCAGGCAGAAGGTACAGAGTGTATCCCGAGGGGACTCTCGAGCTGCGGAGGGTGACAGCAGAAGAGACAGGGCTGTACACCTGCGTGGCCCAAAACCTGGTGGGGGCTGACACTAAGACAGTCAGCGTGGTTGTTGGACGTGCTCCCCTCCAGCCAGACAGAGATGAGGGATGGGGTCTGGAGCTCCAGGTGCAGGAGACCCACCCCTATCACATCCTGCTTGCCTGGGTCCCTCCACCCAACACAGTCTCCACCAACCTCACTTGGTCCAGCGCCTCCTCCCTACAGGGCCGGGGGGGTGCTGCTCTGGCCCGCTTGCCCCGAGGCACCCACAGCTACAACATCACCCGCCTCCTCCAGGCCACGGAGTACTGGGCCTGCCTGCAAGTGGCCTTTGCTGACGCCCACACCCAGTTGGCCTGTGTATGGGCCAGGACTAAGGAAGCCACTCCTTGCCACAGAGCCTTAGGGGACCAGCCTGGGCTCATAGCCATCCTGGCTCTTGCCATCCTCCTACTGGCAGCCGGGCTGGTGGCCCACTTTGGCACAGGCCAACCCAGGCAGGGGGTGGGCGGGCGTCCCCTCCTTCCAGCCTGGGCTTTCTGGGGCTGGAGTGGCCCCTCTGTCCGGGTAGTATCTGCACCACTTGTCCTACCCTGGAATCCAGGGAGGAAGCTGTCGAGATCCTCAGAAGGGGAGACACTGTTGCCACCATTGTCTCAAAAGTCCTGCAGCTCAGCCTGTTCTCAGCAGTAGAGAAAGGACTAGAACTACTTTTTACCAAAAGGGAAGCAGTCTGGGCTAGATGCCCCATCAGGAGACTGACATGGACCCACAGGCTTGGGGCCTGACAGCTGAACCAGGACAAGCAGGCTGTGTAGCCACAGGGATGCTTCTACAGCCTCCAAAACATTGCCCTTACTTTCTGGGGGCTCCTCTGCTGCCATCTGAGGAACACCTCCAAGGAACAGGAAGGACTCCAGTGGAGCCTCCTGCCTCCCCATTTATCTATGTGCTCGGCTCCTGGCCTCAGCTTGGATGTCCCTCCCTTGTGACCCAGGCCGTTGGCCCACAGAATGAGTCTCCCCTTCTCTGTACAGTCTCCATTGCTTGCTCTTTTACTGCCTGGGCAAGGGCTGGAGGAGGCCTCTTCTTCCCACTTGGGGGATGGCTCTGAAAGTGGAAGTCATCCCCAGCCGGATCTGAAGGATATCTGGGGAGAAGGATGCCCGGGAACGCCAAGTCTCAGTGCCCAGGCTTGGCACGCTGAGGTTGACTTTCTATAGGCAATTTTGTACCTTTGTGGAGAAATGTGTCACCTCCCCCAACCCAGTTCTCTCTTTTCTCCTGTTTTGTAAAAAATAAATAATAATAATAAGGGGGAAAAGAAATGAAAGGAGATAATCCTTTGAAAAATGAATGTAGCTAGAGAATTCTCTATTCTGGAATCCCTTCAAAACCCGGAGGGTGGCAACAGGAGGGGCTGGGATGGCACTAGAGGGAGGAGAAGAGGGGGGGAGATGGTGATGGAGGGAACAGTTTCTCCTTTTAGTTTTGAATTCTAGCCTGCCAGGTGCCTCCAGGCCTGCCTTCAGCCCCCAGAGAGGCCCTGTAACTGTGAACAGGAAAGCTAGGGGATCAGGGATACAGGGGGGGACACTGCCAGTGGCCAAGAGCAAGGAAGGGAGAGAGGAAGAGGCGGAATGCAAGGTGAGGGGTGGAAGAAAAAAACAGAGATGGAGGTAGGGTGGAAATTTCCATCACCAAACACTGTCACCCCTTCTCATTCTCTGATAAGGAATTAAAATTGCAAATGCAACATGCCAGTGCATAGGAAGCACTACCTAGCCTCTTTCTAATTAAACAAACCCAAGAGGCAGAGTCATGCAGAGAATTGCAAATCATCAAGACAGCAAGAACTTTGGCTCAATGGGGCAGGAGCGGGGGTGTAGGTGATGGAGGGTTTGGGGAGGGGAGGGCAGTGGGATAAAGAAATTGCTGCGTTTATCTTTCTGTTCCATTTTGGTATAATTTGCAATGAGCCTGGTTTGCTTTTTCAAGGTGTGTGTTTTTTTAAATTGATTTCCTAGGACCAAATGTGAACAGGAACATTGTTAAGAAGCCAATAAAGGGGCTGCTGGGGTTCAACCTATGAGGTGTCGGCTCAAAGCTCAAGGCCAGCAGACAGCAGCTCTTGCTTTCCTTCTGAGATAGGCTGGGGAAAGCTGTGGGTTTCCTAAAACGGAAAAAAAATAAAGCCATCCCCTAAACCAGAGGATTCACCTGCAGGACACACATTTGGCAGAGTTGATGGAAATAGACCCCTTAAATGAGCACTCAGAGTTCCTGGAAGGACCTGTGGCACCTCGTAGCCCTCTCCCATCACCACCTCTACAACCACCCCAGAACTTCCCTAAGACCCCCTGGGTGGGTCTATAGCAACCAAAACGTGGCCCCCCATTGGCTCTTGTCTTAGTTCCCTAGCACTGCTGTAACAGAAATACCATGAGTTGGTGGCTTTAAAGAACAGAAATGTATTTTCTCACAGTTCTGGAGGCTACAAGTCCAAATCAGGGTCTCAGCCATGTCAATTCCTTCATTGTCAGGAGCTCACAGCATTTCCTCCTTCCTTGGGTATCAAACGCTATCTGCCTTCCACTGTGCATGCCTCTGTGTCTACTTGGCTCTTTTTATCACTTGGATGTGACTAAGTTTAGGACACACCCTACACTATTATGATCTCATTAACATAACAAAGAAAAAAACCGTATTCCCAAACAGGGTTATATTCACAAGTCTAGAGGTTAAGATTCCAACACATACTTTGTGGGGCCGCAATTCAGTCTGTTACACATCTAGAGGGCCCAGGGCCTTAGATGCCTCTAGCTCAAAATACTTTTGGGTGTGCCTAAGATTGGAAGATGGAAAGGAAAAGAATGTCCCAATCCCCAGGTTTCCCCTCATTGACTTCTTTGCCTACCCTCATTTCCCTCAGATGCCTCAGTTATAAATAGCAAACCCAGAGAGAGTAATTAGAAGCTGTGAGCCTAGGAAATGAGGGAGATGCCCAAGCATGAGAATGGTGTCTGGCTTCCAGACTCCGTGCACCCAGATTCTAGCTGCCCTGCTACTTCCCAGGTTCCATGGAGTTAAAGGGTCAATGAAAATGGGGAAGACCCTCAATGAGATGGATTGACACAATGGCTGCAACAATGGGCTCAAGCAGCATAGATTGTGAGGATGGCGCAAGACCAGGCAGAGTTTTGTGTTGTTGTACATAGGGTCACTGTGAGTTGGAGCTAGCATAGTGGCTAAGACACTTGCCTGCTAACCAGACGGCTGGCAGTTCAAACCCACCAGCCACTCCTCGGAAGGAAGGTTGGGCAATCCTACTTCCATAGTGATACTGCCTCAGAAACCCAAGGAGGGGTCGCTATGAGTCGGGTTTGACTCGACAGCACATAACAACAACAACAACAATAACAATCATGGGGTTTCTAGCTGCTGAGTCCTTGAAAATGAATCCCCTCTCCTGGGGAAAAAGAATTAATGTATTTAATGTGGCTCTCAACCAAATCCCCAGGTCCTGAACATCTTATCTACCCCCAGAGAAGTTAGGTGAGGTGGGGAGAAGAAGGGAGATGTTACTGTTGTTAGGTGCCGTAGAGTCAAATTCAACTCATGGTGACCCCACGTGACAAAGGTAGAACTGCTCCATAGGGTTTTCTAGGCTGTAATCTTTATAGGAGCAGGTTGCCAGGTCTTTCTCCTAAAAGGCCCAGGGTGGCTTTGAACCACCAACCTTTTGAACAGCAGCCGAGCCCTTAACTGTTGCACCACCAGGACTCCTCAGGAAGGGAATTAATGGCCTATTTTCTCCTGAAAAGAGAGATGCTGCAGAGGGACACAACCAGTTGAGGAGAGATAGAAAAGGCACATTGTAGGTTGCTGTTTCCCAGAATAGCAGGAAACTCAGCAAACAAGAGGGAGTGGTCTCTCCTGGGTACAGAGTTGGATGCATCGCTCAGGAGTGTTTTGACCAGGAGAGAGTACAGTGGGACCATCCCCTGCCCTTGTCCCAACCCTGGATGCCTATTAACACAGCCTAAGGTGGTAGCTATGGAGCTCTGGTGGCCCAGTGGTTAAGGCATTCAACTGCTAACCAAAATGTTGATGGTTTGAATCCACCAGCTGCTCCATTAAAGAAAGATGAAGCAGTCTGCTCCTATAAGATTTACAGCTTGGAAACTCGATAGGTTCTGTTCTGCCCTATAAGGTCTCTTTGAGTCGAAATCAACTCAATGGCAATGGGTTTAGTTTTTTTTTTAGAGTGGTATCTGGAGTCTGCTTTCATACTAGATCGAATGTGTAGACAACTGAACATGCCATATTTAAAACAAGCAAAGTAGCTGTTAAGCCTGGTCTCTTCTGTACACTCGTTTTTAGGTACCATAGAGTCTATACACTTAGGATCACTTTTTTTTTTTAAACCCTAAATAAAAACAACTATATTTCTATGAAAATTATAAGCTCTTACTTTGGGCCTATCATTTCAGTCTATTGAGATGATTTCAAAGCCCAGCCCAGTTGTTGAGCACATGTGGTTTCCTGCCTGCCTTCTACATCCCCATCCATGGCACACATAGATTATAGAGCAGGCCTGGGCCAGGACATAGCTTTGTTCTCACCACCTCAATCTTCTGGCCAGCTTGATACTAGTCCAGGAAACAGCAGGCCTGGTCTGGCCACTCAGCCAGTTACACCAACCACCTAAATGTACTGGCCTGCAGCTGATATTTCTGCATGTCATCTGGAAGATTGTTAAGGCAAACTGGGATACGGTGAGTTTGTGGCATTCCTGGGAGCTATCAGTCTAGTCACTGTATCACAAAAGTAAGTGAGACTGGATGGTCTAGCGTAGGATGACCAACTCACCCAGTTTATCTGGGACTTTTCCAGTCTCAGGGCAGAAAGTCTCATGTTTCAGAACCCTCTTAGTCCTCAGCAAACATATGATTGGTCACCCTGGTCATTTGAACTCTTTCTAAGTATACCCAAGCCCTCTTCCTTCTCCTTTTCTCCTCCCTCCCAATCAAAAAAATATTTCATGAAGATGACTGTGTGATAGGCATTGTTCTAGGAAGTGGGGACATAAACAAAAATCCCTGAGCCAATGGACATCTTACTGAGGGGAGGAAGTTGATAAGCAGGACAGATAAGTAAAAACATATTGAATATTTTATGGTAATGAATTCTGTGGAGGAAAAAAATAAGTCAGAGAAGAGGATAGGCAGTGGTGGTTTAAATAGAGTGGTCAGGATAGGCCTTGTTGAGAAGGTGACACTTGAGCAAAGCCTTAAGGGAGTGAGCCCAGCAAGTATCTAGAGGAGGAGTGACCAGGCAGAGAGAACCAAAAGGGCAAAGGCCAAGGACCAGCCAGGAAGTGAGTGTGGCTGGAGCAAGAGAAGTAGCAGGGAGCTGTAAGATCAGAGTGATTGTCTTGGGCCTTGTTGGTTACTGTAAGGCTTTGACTTTGGCTCTTCCTTTCAGTAAGAGGGGAACCACTGAGGGTTCTGAGCAGAGAGAAGACACACTTGATGTAAGTTTTAAGGGGATCCATCTGGTTGTGGGGAGTGGTGCATAGGGCAGAAGCAGAGAAACCAGTAAGGAGGCAATTGCAACAGTCACCTCAGTTTAATAATCTCTTCTAGAACTTAATGAAGAATGGACGTTAAATGCATTCTTGCATTTCTAAATTTCTCCTTTCCCCTGTTTTTGAAAACCAAAGTCACATTGGCTCTTTTGCAGGCTTCCGACTGCCTTCCTTTTTCCCATGATTCTTCCAAGGCACTCATAGATCAGAGCTCTCCCATCATATCTGTAAATTCTGTCAGTGCCTGCCTTGTAACACAGACACTGAAACTTAAGGTAACGAGGAATGATCTTACGTGGCCTTCAATTCCATCTTAATTGTGTGCACTGCTAAACCACATCATTTTCGGAAAGAGCAGGGACATGAGTGAGGCACGATCCTGTCTTCCTCTGTCAACCCTAACACATTGACTGTTACACATGACGCCTACCTTCCATCTTGACGATTCTACCAAAAGAACTCTATGTTCCTCATGGGTTTCACAAGTCTCAGATCAACCTGTCATTTAGTCTTCCTGGTACAATTCTTACACATTTGCACTATTCTATTTTCAGTTACACTCTGTTATGAGCCTCATCTTGTAGCTTTTATATAATGATAATAATAGCTGAGTTCCCTTTGGTACAAATGGCTAACACATTCCCTGCTAACTAAAAGACTGGAGGCTTGAATCCAACCAGAGGTGGCTCGGAAGAAAAGCCTGGCTATCTACTGCTGAAGAATCAGCCATTGAAAACCCTACGAAGCATACTTCTACTCTAACGTATATGTGGTAACCATGAGTTGGAGTCAACTTGATGGGAGCTGATGAAGAATGGCTGACATTGGTTGGACATTGACTGTATACCAGCCACTATGGTAGGGATTTCACATGCACCCAGGCACAATTTCATTTCACTCATGGCCACCTTATAAAGTGGATACCATTATCCCCATTTACAAATCTAGATTAGAGCTCAGAAAGGTTAAATGATTTATCCAAGGCTACACAGCTACTAAGTGGCAGGATCCAAATGCTGTCTGAGCCCAGAGACTTGGTCTCAACCAGTCTGCTCCACTGTATTAAAATTCATATACTTTAAAAGTATGTCAACAGTTTTTCGAGAACACAACTTTTAAAATCTGGGTGCATTAGAGAGCTCCCTGTGCAGCCACTGTTATTTTTAGATGCTGTCCTCTTTTTTTTTTTCACTCAGTAAGATAATTTGTGACTTTATTGTTAGGACTTCATTGTTACTTTTGAAGCCTCTTGAGCTATGTTCTCTTGTGAATCACGGCTTATGATTCTCTTTCCTGAATTTTTGAAATGTGCTTTTTAGAAGTCTGGGTGCGTGTCTGCTTATGCCCCCTCATCCTTTCCTTCCCTAAACCAAAAAACCAAACTCACTGCCATGGAGTCGGATCCAACTCATAGAGACCCCTCCTTGGGTTTCCGAGGCCGTATCACTACGGAAGTAGATTGCCCAACCTTCCTTCCAAGGAGTGGCTGGTGGGTTTGAATTGCCAGCCTTCTGGTTAGCAGTCAAATGCATTAGGCACTACGCCACCTGAGCTCCTTTTCCTTCCCTAGATGGTATGAACTCTAAAACACTGGAATGGCTCCCTCAGGAGGTTCCAATCTCTCCCATCACCAGTCGGTTCTTCTTTGTTGGTCTTTGTTGGGCTTCCTTTGCTTCTGAGAGAAGACGTCAGCTGGGCAAGCCAGCTGTTCATCAAAGGCTCGATGTTAGGCCAAGTGAGGCACCAAGCAAGTACCTAGGTGGCAGGAGTGCCCCTGCGCTGCTTTATCTGGACGTTATGTCTGTTTAAAGCCTCTATTAGCATACACAGCCCATAGCCTCCTTCTAGCCAAGTGGCCTGTACCAGTCCCACACCACAATGCCCTCCTAAGCCATTCCCCTTAGCATCATCCAAAGTCATCTTCTAGTTGACTTTCCACTGCCCTGTTACAGTCAGGAATCAGTACCCTACCACCACCACTATATACACCAAATCTCTGTCCTTCTTCAGATTCTTTTCTCTAGTCCCCAGCCAAGGAACTCTAGGGTGTGCCTCTGCCTTGTTTGTGGAAATTCCAATCAAGCAGTGCATACAAAAAGGAGACCTGGTTTGCCTTACTTTGGTTAAGCACTTAGCAGCTAACTAAATGGCTGGGTTCAAGTCCACCCAGAGGTGCCTCAGAAGAAAGGCCTGGTGTTCTGCTTCCAAAAGATCAGCCATTGAAAACCCTATGGAGCACAGTTCTGCTCTGACACACATAGGGTTGTCATGAGTCAGAATCGACAGTCAGGAGCACCCCCCAGAGCTGCTCTTCTATCTCAGTGGTGGCCCTGGGCATCTTAAAGCTCTGACAGAGCCATTCTTTGAAAATGGCACTTCCTTGGCAACCACAGAGTCAAGGGAGTGCTGAGGAGCTATTCTTCAACTCCCAATTCCACACTCAAGAGACCAAAGAGGGCCAGGCCATCAGCCTGTGAGGAGGGGAAAAAAAACCCAGGCCAAATCTACATGATAGAAATAATGAGTGGCATATGGTGGTATGTTTCAAAGCTTACTGGCATCTACCTCCTCAGCCACTCTTAATAATAACTCAATGAATTAGGTAGAAATATTTTCATTATCCCCATTTTACAGATAAGTAAACAGGCCTGAAAAATTTTAATCACTTATCCAATCATGCTTGGTAAAGTGGAGGGTAAATGAAAAAGGGGAAGACACTCAATGAGAAGTATTGACACAGTGACTGCAACAATGGTTCCAAGTACAGCAATGTTTGTGAGAATGGGCCAGGACCAGGCAGTGTTTTGTTCTGTTGTACACAAGCTTACTATAAGTTGGAACTGACACAACGGCACCTAACAATAACAATAACATCCAAACTCCCACAGCTGATAAGGACAGAACTGGAATTTGAGCTCAAGTCTTCTGATTCTGAATCCATGGGGATTCACTTAACTACACTATTCACTTAACTACACTACCTTCTACTAAAGCACAAGGAAATGAGTGGATTTTGTAATGTAGACTAAAATATTCAAGCACTAACTACAGAGCATAAAAGGAAGACAGTGCCACAGGTGGTGGTGGTGTTAGGTGCTGTTAAGTGGGTTCTAACTCACAGCAACCCTGTGTACAACAGAGTGAAACACTGCCTGGCCCTGCACCATCCTCAGAATCATTGCTATGTTTGAGGCCATCGTCACAGCCACTGTGTCAATCCATTAAGGGTCTTCCTCTTTTTTGCTGACCCTCTAATTTACCAAGTATGATGTCCTTCTCCAGCCATTGGTCCTTCCTGATAACATGACCAAAGTACGTAAGATGAAGTTTCACCATCCTTGCTTCTGAGGAGCGTTCTGGCTGTACTTCCTCCAAGATAGTTTTGTTTGTTCTTCTGACTGCTCATGGTTTGTTCAATATTCTTCATCAACACCACAATTCAAAGACATCAATTCTTCCGTCTTTCTTACTCATTATTCATCTTTCACATGCATGTGAGGCCGTTGAAAATACCATGGCTGAGCTCAGGCACACTTTGGTCCTCAAGGTGACATCTTTGCTTTTTAACACTTTAAAGAGGTCTTCTGCAACAGATTTGTTCAATGCAATACAACATTTGATTTCCTGACAGCTGCTTCCATGGGCACTGACTGATTATGGATCCAAGTAAAATGAAATCCTTGACAACTCTGAGGTACTTCACATATACTGACTGCGGTTATAGAAACGGAGGGTGTTGTATAGGAATTGGGCAGGATTAAAAGCCCACACACTGATCCCAGTATTCGTGGGAGAAAACTGACTGAGGCATAGGAATTGTGGCTGAGAAGGGTAAGCTGAGGCAAGTGCATTGTTCCAGAGCACAAAGGCTTGATAAAATCCCAAATTTCAAAGCTGAAAACAGCCTCAAGATACGATTATCCCCATTGATGAAAATTTGTAATGCACTCTCTGCTAACTGAAAGGTTAGAGGTTCAAGTCCACCCAAAGGTACCTCAGAAGAAAGGCCTGTTGATCTATGTCTGAAAAATCCTCCATGGAAAACACTTTGGAGCACAATTCTACTCTGACACACATAGAGTCACCGTGACCCAGAATCAACTCAATGGCAACTGGTATTTTACAGTGAGTGCGGGGAACTAGAACACATATCTCCTGACTAAGGACAGGGCTGGATTAAGAGTCATAGAAAGATGGGAGAAACTGACAGCCCAATCTCCTCAGAAGCCCTCCAGCTAGAGCCTGCAGTTCCAAGATGCACTTAGAGAATGGAGGGACCTCTATGAATTGCTGACAAATCTTTCTGTACGTAGTATGCATATCTGAATTTTTCTGCAGAGAGGGCACCTTGGATTTAATAAGATTCTGAAACAAATCCAAATACCCAGAAATGTCAAGAACTACTGCATTAGAGGGTCCCAGGGTCTTTCTTGGGGCTGGAGTGTATGAGGCTACAGTTGGGAGTTGCCAAGGGAACCAGAGAGCTACCCACAGCAATTTGAGGCTCTGGCAGGGAAGACTAGAGCAATGATCATTCACCATCTCTTAAATGGATTCAGACTCACATATGTAGACATTTCCTTTAAGGAAAATGAAATGAATTCCCATGTTTTCATTTGCAAAACAAGGCTTCCTACATCTGCCCCTAATCCTCAGTTGGAGCCTACAAACTTCCTGGAACTCCAGTGATGCCCCCATGACAGCTCCATGGCTCCTCTGACCCTGAGAGCCACCTAACTCATCTAACTAACTCAGCCAGTCAACATCTGTCTGACCACCATGTGCCCAAAGAGGGCACAGGATTCACCCAAGTACCATGGGAAACCCAGCCTCAAGCCCATTTATTCTTTATCTTGAGTAGATTAGAATCACCCAGCCTATATATTTCTTCTTTATGCCCCATTCCCCAATTCTCTTAACATCTCTGACCCCTTTCCATCCATGCACATGAGCTGTGTGCACATGTGCACGTCCATGTGCTCGCACAAACACACACAACTTTGCAAATGTCATTTTCAGCTCTGCTCCAGTCCCCTATTCTACACGCCATCTGCCAGAAGCTATTTTAAGCACCTAATAAAACTGTTTTAGAATGAATCCTGGGGTGTTCTGCCCTTTACTTCCCCAGGGCAAGAGCAAATGAGCTCCAGATGGAGCAACATTTTGGCACCAAGGGAGGAGAGGGAGAGAGAAAGAGTCAACCTAGGGCTGGCAAAGACCCCAGTCCTCTTCCACAAGCAGTGTGGTATGTCTTAGCTTTGGCCACAGAGGATTAGAGGTAAAAAGGGAGGACACACAGACATAAGAAAAGGCTGGATTCAAACCCCTACTCTGATCTTTACTATCCCTTTGACCTTGGGCTCATGACCTCACCTGTAAATGGGGGCTGATAGTACCTAGTGGTATTTCAGTGGTTAAATTCTTGTCTTCCATATGAGGAACCCTAGTTCAATTCCCAGCCAACGCACCTTATTGCACAGCCACTGCCCAGCTGTCAGTGGTGGTGTATATGATGCTGAACAGGTTTCAGCAAAGCTTCCAGACTAAGGTGGACTAGGAAGAAAGGCCTGGCAATCTACTTCCAAAAACCAGGCAACAATTCCATCTGTTGTGCGTGGGGTTGCCATGAATTGGGGGCCCAACTCAATGCACTAACAACCACAACAACAACTAGTATCTACTTGAGTGGTCCTCAAACCTGAGCCTGCATCAGAATCACCTAGAGAGTGGTTCAAACCAGGGTTCAAACCAGTTCATTCTGGTTTAAAGCCCTGCTGAGAATTTGCCTTTCCAAGATCCTCAAGATCTTTTTAAACTGTAGATTCTGATTCAGTGTATTCTGGGGTACAGCAGAGGTCTAATTGCAACGAATCACTTCCCCTTCAAAGCCCTGGACAAAAGTCCTCTTTGTCTAATCTGCATCAGTCCTGTAAAGAAAGCAATTAGCTGCCTTCCCTTCCATGTTGAAGAAGCTCTGGTAGCATAGTACCTAAGACATCTGACTGCTACCCAGATGGTTGGTGGTTCAAACCCACCTGCCACTCCATGGAAGGAAGACTGAGATTTACTGCCTCAGAAAACCAGTGGAGGTCACTATGAGTTGGAATCAACTTGATGACAGTGGGTTTGGGTTTTTTTTTTTTTATTTCTTCCATGTTGACTTTCCTCACAGGAGTGAGAGGCTTTTCATCTATTATTCCATTCATCACCTACCTTCAGCTGGATCCCAGTTAAAGTTTATTGGAAAGACAGAGCAGAAAGGAGACATAGGCAGGCAGAAGCAGCCGCAGATGAGCGTGGAACCCAAAGCAATAATATGTTTCCCGCCTCTCAGTATCCCATCCCCACTGTTGTGGCATAGAAGAAATTAAGCTTGGATTAGTATCAAAGAGAAAGTTAAGCATGTGAATCGTGTATGAGAAGACTGGTGGTTCAAACCCATCAGCCACTCCTCAGAAGGAAGATTGAGCAATCCACTTCCATAGTGATACCACCTCGGAAACCCAAGGAGGGGTTGCTATGAGGAGCATCTGACTCGACAGCTGTGAGTTTGGTTGGTTTTGGTAAAGTATGCGGAGGAGGTGTGTTAAGGGAAATAGTAGCGGTGATCCATGGCCATTTTGGTACCACCTATATGCTCAGCTTCTTCTCCCCTTTGTTCCCTACCAGCTGCCTCTCAGAGTCTTCACTACTCACCAGCCAGGGGAAGGGCATGCTGGCAGTCCAATGTCTTTACCTGGGACAGCTCGGGTTAGGGGTTTGTGAATCTGCATTGACCTTCTCTCTCTTCCGACTGCCCTCATGAAGCAGAAGTTCCTAATGCCCCCACCAGCCACCCCTACTTCAGCTTTGCTTTCTTTACTAAAGGGGTCACTGGGAATGAGCCCCTCTGATCTTGAACTGAGAACCCAGGACCTCAGTCTAGTTTGATGAACCATAGCCCTGGCTCTTCCTAGCCTTCTCCTCAGAGCCCCTGCTACTATTTTGGGTAGAATCTCAGGCGATTACTCATCCTTGAGGAGTCATGCCCTCCATCAAGCCTGAGAGGAGAGAGAAAATGAGGGCTTTCAAGACATTGAGTAAAACAAATGTCCAAACACAATGGTTGTCCAACACCAGCTTCCATTGCAGAGTTAACTGCTCAGCATGGAACAGACTTGGGGCAAGGAAAGTGTGGGCCATCGTTTCCTCCTGAGCCGGCTACCTGGGACAAATGGTCTGGAGTACAGAGAGAGGAGATGAAACAGGGAGAGGCTGGACTGGGGAGAGCAGGCATGGGAAGTCCAGGCTTCTTCAACTCTCCTACTAAGACAACCTCTGACCAGGCCACCCTGTTGTTGATAGCTGCCACAGAGTCATACCTGATTCATGGCAACCCTGTGCACAATGGAACAAACACTGCCCAGTCCCACACCATCCCCATAATCAGTTGGAGATAAAATCATTGTGATCCACAGGGGTTTCTTTGGCTGAATTTCAAAAGTAGATCACCAGGCCTTTCTTCCTAGAACATCTTTGTCTGGAAGCTCCACTGAAATCTGTTCAGCATCATAGCAACACACAAGGCTCCACTGACTGATGGGTAGTAATCGCATATGTGGTGCATTGACCAGGAATTAAACCTGGCTCTCCTACATGGAAGGCAAGAATTCTACCACTAACCCACCAGTGCCCCTATCTGGCCACCCTGTTGTTGTTATGTGCCATCCAGTCGGGACCCGACTCATAGTGATCCCTCCTTGGGTTTCTAAGGCAGTATCACTATGGAAGTGTATTGTCCCATCTTCCTTACGAGGAGTGGCTGGTGGGTTTGAACCACCGGCCTTCTGGTTAGCAGTCAAGTGCTTTAGGCACTACGCTACCAGAGCTCCCTCTGGCCACCCTACCTCCCTCTAATCTATAGAGAGGAGTCAGCAGCCAGAGGGCTCTTTTAAAACTGCAAATTAGTCACATCACCTCCCTGCTTAAAATGTTTGCATGGCTCCCCACTGCCCTCATATTGAAGTCCAAACCCCTGTGTGTCACGATGTGGCCCCTGCCTGCCTCTCCAGCACATCTCGTACTGCTCCTCTCCCTCCTGCTCTGAGATTCAGCCCCACTCAATGGCTTTCAATTCCCTGACCATACATACCACATTCCCTGTCTCCAACCTTTGTATGTGATGCTCTCTCTGCTTGGACCATTCTCTCTCCCACCACCCTCCTTCCCCTTCACTTTGTCCAGCTGATTTCTATTCTCCATTGGGTCTCAGCCTAGATGTCACTTTCTCCAGGAAACCTTCCATGACCTCCTTCAATTCTAGGGCAGGCACGTCTTCTCAGTACTGTCATGGGGATTATCACAGGATTTGTCACACTGTTTTCTCTGTTGACTTGTCTGTGTTTCTTATGAGAGCACAGTCTCTTGTTCATTTTTTATCTCTAGCACCCAAAACACTGCCTGATTCAATGTTGTTGTTGTTGGTTGCCATTGAGCTGATTCCAACTCGAGGCTACCCTATGTGTTGACATAATAACACTGTGCTCCATAGGGCTCTCTTGACTGTAATCTTAGTGGAAGCAGATAAACAGACCTATCTTCTATGGTACCACTCACTCACTGAAATCAAACTCACTGCCATCGAGTCGATTCCAACTCATAGCGACCCTTCCTTGGGTTTCTGAGGTGGTATCTCTATGGAAGTGGATTGCCCAGTATTCCTTCTGAGGAGTAGCTGGTAGGTTTGAACTGCCAGCCTTCTGGTTAGCAGTCAAATGCCTTAGGCACTACGCCACCAGGGCTTTGAAACAACTTTTAGGTTAATAGTCAAACACAAACCTAGGATCTCTGCTGACGTAGTGGGTAAGACATTTGGCTGCTAACCAGAAGGTCAGTGGTTCAAACCCACTAGCTACTCCACAGAAGGAAGATGAGGCTATCTTCTTCCATAAAGATTACAGCCTTGGAAACCCAGTGGGAGTCACTGTGAGTCAGAATCGACTTGATGACAGTGGGTTTGGTTTTTGGTTTTTCAGGAACACAGTGTAGTTGTTCATAAAAGCTTTGTGATGAGTGAATGCATGAGTGAATAAATGAAAGACTGAAAATGGAACTGATGAGACCACAGTACAATAATTGGGGGTAGTCCACCTTCCCTCCCCAACACATACAAAGCTGTCTAACATGTAGCACTGGGGTCAAGTTCAGAATCAGCCTGATCTTTTGCCTCTGGTCTTCTGGCCATCATCATCTCCCCACAATTATGGGGAAAATGGAGGTAGACAAAAAAGGGGATGTACCACAAATGAAACACAAACCCTTGTGTTTATTCCTTCAGAAAGATGTTCCAAAGCTTTAGATTATCTGTATATTTGAATTTATCTGATTTTTTGTCCCCTGTGACACTGAGTAATGAAGAGTTTATGGTTTATTCAAGCTCCTCCCTGACTTCCCAGCTTCTGACCAATGACCACATCCTAGCCCTTTCAGCACATCCCTCCCATCACCTCCTCCTATTGCTAGGAGATAGCTGTGATCTTTGGGAAGTTCTCCCTGGAGCTGGCCTGGCTGCAGGATGGAGGAGCTAGGTATGACAGTGATACATCTCTAGGAGCTAGGCTCTAATTGGCCATTCCCCATGGAGTATAGAGACTTAGCAAGACAAAAATCTCCCCAACAGCATCCTGAATCTTTTCCTGCAGCTGATAAACAGCAATTCCCTGAACTGGGAGCCTTCAGAAGGGAAGAACAATTGTTTAGGGAAGAGGAGGGGAGAAAGGGATCCATCCAGAAGTGTCAGCCCTCTCCCCAGGGTAGCAGAGCTTGCACATTCTGGAAACACAGAGTATTAGGGAAGTTTATGTAATTACTATTGTTCTTATCACTCTAACTAATAATAGCATGCAGAACCCCAAAGAACTTGCATGTCTATTAGCTCTTTCACTCCATGCCACCTCTGAGGGGTTGGGAGGGGTGGGCAGAGTCTCTTTAGGATAACAGCTACTGTTACTTATTAAGTGTCTCCTGTGAGACGGTACACATTACCTTCCATGCCCCCAACAATCTCAGGAGGAAGATAGTTTTAACCTCATTGTATGGAGAAATAAACCGAAGTCTAGAATTTACATGACTTAACCCAATAGCAGGTCTGAGATTCAAACCAGAGTCTGTCTGATTCCAGAGCCCAAGGCCTGGCCACCCTCCAACATATCCTTTCCTGGCAAGTGGGTGAAATGTAGCCCACAGGTGTGGAGTGAGCAGCCCTTAGTCACACAGCCAGTAAGAGGCAGTGTCAGGAGGGAAGCCCAAGAGCCTGCTTCTAGACCCACATGCCTGCTGTGTTGCTCCCAGACCTGGTGGTGATCTCAGGCATTGACAGGCCATGGACCAGGAGACAGACTCAGTGTGGGATGGCTGGAGCAGACAGAGATCCTGAGAACATGGGATCTGTTCCTTCATTTTAGAGAGGAGATGACGTGCCACCCAGCATCCCCTTGGACTAGGGCAACAGGGCTTGGAAAGGCAAGTCTGCCCTGCTCCAGACTCCCAGGCCTGCAGTCTTAGTACTGGGGACCATGCTGACAAGAAGGCGGGCTGTGGAGAGAGGCTTAACGGGTCTCAGCGCAGTCACGGGTGTCCATGTTCTCTAATGCCAAAGGGCCTAGACTAGAGCTCCTCATGATGCAACTCTATTCAAACGGCCATGGCTGGACTCTGTTCTCAATTCAAGTTCCCACCCCTCCTAAGGTCACACTGGCCTGGCATCAAGGTACCCCACACTTCTCAAAAGAACATAGGCACACACACATATACACACACAGGCTCTTAGTTTCTCCTCTTTTGGAATCAGCCCAACCATATTGTCCTTCTCCAAGGAAACCTGCCTCCTACCACCACCACCACCACTACAGCATTCTTCATTGTCGTACCTCATATTTGGCAGCACTTGGCCCTTCACAAACCCTTTCACATCCACAGCACAACCCTGTGACCAGGCAGTGCAGCATTCACTTCCCCAATTGGCAGATGGGAAATGTGAGGCTCAGAGAGGGTAGGCGATTTGCCCAAGGTCACACAGCTAGGACTCAAACTTAAGCCTCTTTCTACTACCCCACCTAAAATTGCTTTTCTGTTGACAGAATAGCAAATGTTTCTCTAGCTACAGACAAAACACCAGGCTACAAAGCTAGGACACTTCAGCGACACAAATAACCTATGAAAAGAGAACACAGGAAGGTTTTCCCTCATCCTCCCTCCAGAAAAAGAGACCCAGCAGGGACATGCTCTGTAAAAGCCTGTGAGGATCATGGTGCCTCAGACTCCCTCCTTGCTCCTTTCAACAGCCAGCTTGGGTCATTTCTTCTTCAGAAGAGAGGGACTTGACTGCACTTAGGGCAGAAAGGCGGAGCAAGGTGGTAGGTGAGGTAGAACAGAGGCAGTTCTCCTTTCCTCTCCTGCTGACACCTTATCACCTCCATCCCTTACTGGTTCCGGGGCACGGGAGGGTCATCTAGAGTGTATAAGACCTCCTCTCACCCTCCTTCCTCTTCTGTCCATCGCAAGACACATTAAATCTTAATTAGGAGGCAGTCCAAGGCAAGTAGCATGAAGTTACATGCAAGGAGCATATGAATGGAGAGCCATCACCAAAGGCTCACACACAGAGGCCAGAGAGGATGCTGCCAGAGAAGGGAAGGCACCTGGGGCTTGGGAGATCTGGAGGATGCAGTCTCTCACAGTCTGAAAACTGAGTTTTTAGATCTCTTGGTTTTCTGTGTAAGTACAGCCTCTTTATTTATCTCTTTGCACTGGGGATTGGAGGGGCGGAGGGAAGGTCTGGGACCAATGATTATCATGTGCAGAGCTCAGTGCAGTCAGGAAGATGGATTTTCCGATGAAATGGAAAATTTCAGATTCAGTTACACCCAAAGTAAGAACGGAAAGGTCCAAATAGAGGTGGCTGAGACAGAGGCTCAACTTCTGTTTTTGCAGATCACCCTGGGACTTCACACGTACTCTCTCTCTCTCTTTCTCTCTCTTTCCTTCTCCCTCTCCCTCTCCCTCCTCCTCCCCAACTCTTTCAGCATATAGCTCCACCTCACAAACTAGGAAAGCCCTCTGGCTCACACACAACCTGCCCTCCCCTTCCTCTCTACTGGTACTTAGACTCAGAAACCAGACTCACACACAGACTCAGGCCAGATACCCTGGGGACCTTGCTGTTCTTGCCCTCTCATATTATTTTCTGCTTTGAGCTAAGCACCACAGAAATTCTGTCAAGCAGGCCAGAGCAGTGGAGGAATTTTCTTGCCAAAAAAGCTAATGGAAGGTGAAACGGCATTAATAACTGTACAGTGTCTAGACAGGATGTAATGGATCTGAACTTCTCTGCTCTGGTCAGACCTCACCTTGCTCAGCCTGAAAGCCTTATACTAAGAAAAACACTGGCCAACTTGATGCCCTTCAGCAAGGCACCCAGAATGGGGATCTAGATGGGACCCGTCCACACTTTCGGCCTGTGAGAGCCATCTTCAGACAGCTGTAGGGTGGTCAAGTAGAAGAGGCAGGAGAATGGTTCTCAGATGTTTCAGGAAGGAGGCTTAGAGTAGTGCACACAAGTGACAGGGAGGTAGGCTTCAACCCCACATACGAATATTTTCTGACACTCAGAGCTGGCTAACGATAGCAGGAGTTATCTTGGTGAGAGCTCTGTCACAATATATATTCAAACTATACAGCGTTGTGTCTAAGAACTTAAGCTACAGAGTCAAACACACCAGCTTTCAGCTTCTGGCTCTGTCATTTACTAATTGTATGACTTTAAGGAAGTTACTTGAGATTCATTTTCTTTATCATCATATAAGCATAATAATACTTAGCTCCTTGGGGAGCTCTGGTGATGTAGTGCCTAAGGCATTTGACTGCTAACCAGAAGGCTGGCAGTTCAAACCCACCAGCCGCTCCTCAGAAGGAAGGTTGGGCAATCTACTTCTTTAGAGATACTGCCTCAGAAACCCAAGGAGGGGTCGCTATAGGTCAAATCGACTCTTTGGCAGTGAGTTTCGTTTTTGCCTTGGGTTTTGAGGCTTATATGAGTTTCATGCGTATAAAGTAGAGTGCCTCACAATAGTAGGCACTTGATAAATTTTAACTAGAATTACTATACCACAGGATAGTAACCAGAAGCTGGATGACTATCTGCCAGAAGATACCAACAAACAGAGTCCCATAATGGCTAGGGATGGGACTAGATCATCTCTGAGATCCCTTTCAACTCTAAGTGTACACAGAATCATGCAACAATCCTTTTTTCCTTTTCCTCATTCAACAAATGGGACTCTCTGTGACAGAAACTATGCTAGATCGTGAAGAAAGTGCTATAAACAAGGAATCAGAGACTGCCTTATGATCTCTTCTCTTCCCCCTAAAGCCCAACCCATTGGCATCGAGTCCATTCCAACTCATGGAGACCCCATATGTTGAAAAGTAGAACTGCTCCACAGAGTTTTCAAGGTTGTCACTTTTCAGGAGTTCTGGTAGCATAATGCCTAAGGCACTTGACTGCTAACCAGAGGCTGGTGGTTCAAACCCACCAGCCACTCCTCGGAAGGAAGAAGGGGCAATCTACTTCCGTAGTGATACTGTCTCGGAAACCCAAGAAGGGGTCGCTATGAGTTGGGTCCAACTTGACGGCACATAAAAACAACACCACCTTTCAAAGCAGATCACCAGGCCTTTCTTCCAAGGTGCCTCTGGGTGGGTTTGAACCACCAACCTTCAGGCTAGTAGTCAAGCATTTATTCATTTGAAACACCCAGGGACTCCTTTCCTTCCCCCTATTGTAAATTGCCATTGAGTTGATTCCAACTCATGATGACCCCATGTATTGCAGAGTAGAACTGTCCCATAGGGTTTCCATGGCTGTGACCTTTCAGAAGCAGATCACCAAGACACCCCTGTTGTTGTTATGTGCCGTCGAGTCGGCCCCGACTCATAGCGACCCCTCCTTGGGTTTCGTTTCCGAGGCAGTATCACTACAGAAGTAGATTGTCCAACCTTCCTTCCAAGGAGTGTCTGGTGGGTTTGAACCACCAGCCTTCTGGTTAGCAGTCAAATGCCTTAAGCATTACGCTACCAGAGCTCCTAAAACACCCCTAGGTATATTCAAACTGTCAACCTTGTGGTTAGTAGTTGAATGCTTAACTGTTTGCACCACCCAGGGATTCTTTGCTTTCCCCCTAAGGCCACTCTAATCATTCCTTGCTTTAAGACCCTTCCCAACCTGATCAGAAAGATATATTGGCAAGCACATGACACTCTGCAATGTCCTCATCAACATGAGAAACATTGAGCCCTGTGCAAAACATAAATGTTTCACAATTTCTCTATTCATTCTTTCCTATAGCTAGCTCTGACTCATGTATCACTTCATGGCTGTCTCTGGGTCCTTTTGATAATCCATCCATGGCAACAAGATCAGGTGCCACAGCTTGGTTCAGCAGGTGTCTATCTACTCAGCATGGGGGTCGGTGCTGCAGACCCCATCATTACAAAAGAGTCGGGTTGGTAGGACCTTCACTCCACCAGGAATCAGTGTTTGTTCCAGGAAGACAAATCACAACCCTTCCATGGAAGGGATCCAAAACAATCAACCTTGTCTCAGGCAGCTAGAGACCTTACACCTGCAGATTATGGCACCAAATAAGGAGTTCACAGTTGGTTTCTGCTTTTGAAAAGTGGTTGTAGCCCAATTAGTCTTAATGTGCCCATGTGGTTGAGCCTATGCTGATCCCTCAGCTCAACTACCATAGCCACTCTGTTCATAAGCTACCTGAGCAAACCCTGGGGTTACTAGGGGGAAAAGACTAACATCCACAAAAAGCCTATCTTCTCTATCTTATTACCACTAGGAGCTTAGTAAATATTCATATGGAGCATAAATATTGTCATATTTTGAACTTATTCCAAGAGATCCATCCACATATCTTTTTTCTAAACCTACTTGTCATCAATTCTTGCATCTTAATCCTTCCAAGTTTTAACCATCTGGCCAACCCATTAGCAAAACACATAAATTAGGCCATCTTTCCTTCCAAGCAAAGTAGTCAACAAGTTCAGATTACTACCTGGTGGAGTACCTCAGAAGTAAAGAACAGAAGTCCTTCAGTGGGCAATACTTTGAACTTGTTGATTACCTTACTTGAAAGGAATAATGACCTGATTTATGTGCTTTGCTAATGGTCTGGCCAGATGGTTAAAAATCTGGAAGGAATAAGACTCAGGAATTGGGTACCAACATATCAGGAAGAACTTTGAAAAGAGTCTTGATTGTTTTCCTCCTCAGCCAACTCTCCAAGGGCCATAGGTGGAGATTGAGAAAGATGTGGCAGTGCCACAGGAATAGACACAACTCAGAGCTTGAATGACTTGCTCATACAACTTTTATGAGCCATCAGGATCTTCTTGACCCAGACCCTCTTACTTCACTTGAACTTAATTATGGAATGCTGCTAGACAGGCTTGGCTTGATGGTTTGGTCAATCATGATGGGCAGCTTGGATTACATAGTCTATCACAGCCAGCAGCAAGCCAAAATTTTTCTCAAAAGAATAGTGACCTGCCAATGAGACCATGTCTCTTCTCCCAAAGCCTTGGAGCTTCCACTCTGATTTTCCTATTGGATTTGCCACAGGTTCCACACAGCATCTCAAAATTGGTCTCCAAGATCCAAATAGACTGGCTTCTAGCCAAAATGGAGTAACAGAGAATGAATTTAGTCTCCCATCTAAAGCAACCAAAAAACAGAATATAGGCAACAACTGTTTGTAAGTCATGGTACACCAGGTAATGAAGGACTGTGATCCCTGAAAGATGGGAAACAAATGAGATGAGCCCTACAGCTGCTCTAGTTTATCACCTTCAAAGAGTTCCCAGGTCATGGTGCAGGCAGAGGAACCAGGCAGAGCCTGATGAATTCCCTGTGCTGAGAAGATAGAGCCAAGAGTCCAAGGCAGCTAGTTTCACAGGAAAGACAGCTAGAGAGGGGATAGCTGCACAGAGGGAGAATTCTGGAGATCTGCAGATGGTCTCTTTGAGTACCAATCAGCATATACATGTGAGGAAACTTCGTGAGGGAGATAAACATCTGAGAAGATTAAAGGGAATGATGCTTGATGCTCACAGAAGCTAGGAATAGTGCCTGTTCCCATCAGTCAGACTGGAATAGGCACAGCTCAGAGCTTAAGTGACTCAGACTCTCTCCTTTGTCTCCCCTGGCCTTGTGAATCCTGAGCAGAGTGCCACTAAAACAGGACACTGTCAGGAGACATTTGTCCTAAAGGCCATCTTGCAAAGTGATTTCTGCTAGTCCCTGCCATAAAGATCCCCAAAATAACCCTGGTTCCTGTGCCTTTTTTTATTCTTTCATTCTTTCCTTTGATTCTATGAATTCCCCTTGTCCTTCCAGAAATTTCTTTTTTGCTTAAATTTTCCAGAGTCAATTTCTATTGCTTGCAATGAAAGAACTCTGATAGGAGTACCCCATCCTCAGTCATCATCTGTTTTCCTTTTAGTATTTTGGATAATCCTAAATTATTTTTTAAAAAATTATTGGTTTGGAGTTCTGGTAAGATGGAGGAATAGGCAGAAAGACTGCACAGATCCTCTTCAACAAAGAAAAGGGGAGCCAATTAACACAGACACAAAAGATAATCCTGGACCCCTGTACCTTGAAGGGAAGGGTACAGAAGTGGACTAAACTCCAACTAGCAGAAGAATTTGCATGAAAATACCGAAAAAGGAGACATATGGAGCTGAGGTCTGGCAGCGATCCTGATGGCACAGACAGCTTGAATATTGCCAAGTGGTGGTAGAACCTAAGAATTAACCTAAAAATCAGCCCTGCTAGCCAGGGACTGCACAGAGGACTGCTCTGGTGGCTGGAGAATAAAAAGGGAAGTGTGAAGAAGAAGGTGGGCTGAGCTGGGACTTTTGCCTGTCTGGATGGTGCAGCCATTTTGAACGTTTACAAGTGGCTTGACCATTTTGGATATTTAAAGCGACAGTATTCTCCCAGATTCCAGGGACTTAAGAACAGGCTCCACTTGCTGCAAACTGCAAAGACATCCCAGACACAGACTACAGATAAGGTTCAACATTCCCCCTGTTACTCTTATATCTCACACCCTCTTGATGAATGGAGATGCAGCCATCCCTCACTCCCACCCACCTTCTAGGCTGGCAGAAATTCCAACCTAGTTTGTGTGCTCCGAGGGAGCCTGGGTGCCCTCTCCTGCCCTGTCCAGATTATTTTTTTTCTTCTTTTTAGTTTGTTTGTTTTTGTCTGATTGAAAACTACTACTATTATTATTACTTTTGTCCTTTTCATTATCATTCTTTATTCTTCCCTTCCCAGGTTCTAGTTTTTAGCTTTGTTTGTTTGCCCTGTTCCTGGTTTCATTTTTTTTTTCCTTCCTTCCTGGGGGGAAACCCGGTCCCTGGTTTTCCTTTTGCAATTTTCCCAATTTTTTTTTTCTTCATTATTCTCCTTCTCTACTTTTTTCTCTTCTTGCTCTCTTCCCAGATATTCCAGTCTTTTTTTGTTTTGTTTTGTTGTTGCTTTTTTCCTTTTTCTCTTTTTTGGTTACTGTTCCCGTGTGATTACATGGTGTGTTTTTTGTCCATTTGCTTTTACTTTTCTGATGATTATTCAGTTGTTATTTTTGTCTAACTGAGTGGGAGGTGGCAACAGTCCCCATACAACACAAATACACCCACACCTCCTGCAGGTCACTTACTGAGTGCAAGTCACCACCTCCTTCTCCACCAACAGGCCTACAAAAAACAACCACCAAGAAAAGCCTGACTCACCCTTAGCTTCTCTTCACAAACAGTTAACTGAGATCTAAATACAACAGCATCACAATGTCTTGGAGACAACAGACCATCACAGTCCACACAAAGAAGCATGATAAAGTGGTAGAGAAAAGGGAGCAGGATACAGACCCAGAACACATCCCTGAGGAAGAAACAGCATTGGAACTCCCTGATAAGGAACTCAAAAGAATTATATTTAGGTATCTTCAAAGCATTGAGAGACAGATCAAGGAAAACACAGACAAATCCCTAGAAGAATTTTGGAAGAAAATACAAGAACAAAATGACAAAATAAATGAAAAATTAGAAATGATTCAAAATCTAAAGATAGAAACCCAGAAGATTAATATTGAATTGTCAGAAATAGATAACACATTGAAAGAGCAAAGGAGTAGAATTGATGCAATGGAAGACAGAATTAATGAGAATAAAGACAAATACCTGAATACTTCTTTGGAAAGGGATCAATCAGAAAAAACATCAAAACAAAATGAAGAAAGCCTAAGGATCATGTGGGATACCATCAAAAGGAATAACCTATGTGTCCTTGGAATTCTAGAACAAGAAGAGAAAAATAAAA
>NW_006922159.1:659400-661098 GCF_000298275.1 Orycteropus afer afer
CAGACCAACCTTACAAGAGATACTAAAGGGAGTCCTCTGAACAGAGAACCAAAATTAGCAAACAATAACTGACCATTAATACACAAGATGACATAACGCAGAAACCACAGCTATGGCCATATCCAAAGTAAAATGAGCTTACAAGATTGTAAACAGGGACCCAGAGACTTCAACTGGCAAATGAGGACAACTACAAACCAAAAAGAGGGAAAATACTGTGTAGTTATAGAACTTCTAAATGGTCAGGAAGTCAAGAGAGTTGCAAGATAGAATGTACTATTCCAAACTTGAGGAGAAAATTATAAATCTTGGGGTAACCTCAAAGAAAAATGATAAACCTTCACATCACAATAAAAAAGAGGACAAGCACAAATATTCAGTAAATACTAAAACAACAGCAACAAAGGAAATGATAACATGATTCATAAACATAATGAGCTCAGCATAGAAAATAACATGGAACAAAGAAACCAGGGACACCATGAAAAAACACATAGCAAAATGACAGCAAATAATTCATACTTGTAAATAATTACACTGAATGTTAATGTTAAATGCACCACTCAAGAGACGGAGAGTTGCAGAGTGGATAAGAAAACAAAATCCATCGATATGCTGTCTACAAGAGACATACCTTAGAGACAAAGACAAAAATAAACTAAAAATCAAAGGTTGGAAAAAGATATATCAAGCAAATGGCAATCATAAAAGAGTAGGAGTTACAATATTAATTTCTGATCACACTCACTTTAAGACAAAAATGACCATACGAGACAAGGAAGGACATTATATAATGATTAAAGGGTCAATTGAACATGAAGATATAACCATAATAAGTATCTATGGACCCAATGAAAGAGCACCAAAATACATAAATCAGACTTTAAAAAGAGTTGAAAAGGCAAATAGATGATTTCACAGTCATAGTGGGAGATTTTAATACACCACTTTCAATGAAAGATAGAACAACTAGAAAGAAACTCAACAAAGATGCAGAAGAACTAAACAATACAATCCACCAAATTGACCTTATAGATATCTACAGAGCACTTCATCCAACAACAGCACAATATACATTCTTTTCCAGTGCACATGGAACATTTTCCATGATAGACCACATGTTAGGCCATATAGCAAGCCTTTATAAATTTAAAAACATTGAAATACTGCAAAGCATCTTCTCAGATCACAATGCCATCAAATTAGAAATCAAAAATAGGAAGATCAATGGGAAAAGAGTAAACACATGGAAACTGAACACATGGAAGACTGAGTAAGAGAAGAAATAAAAATTGAAATCGAAAAATTGCTTGAATCAAATGAGAATGAAAACATAACATACCAAAATATTTGGGACACAGAAAAGCAGTGATCAGACGCCAAATGATAACAATAAATGCACACATCAAAAAAAGAAGAACCAAAATCAACACTTTAAACCAACATCTCCAACAATTAGAAAAAGAACAGCAAGAGAAGCTTACAGTCACCAGAAAAAAAAGGAAATAATCAAGATTTGAGTGGGAATCAATGAAACAGAAAATAGAAAGACAATAGAAAAAATCAACAAGACCAGAAGTTGGTTTTTTGAAAAGATTAATAAAATTGACAAACCACTGGCGAATTTAACAAAGGAAAAGAGGGAGAGAATATAAATAACACAAATAAGAAATGAAATGGGTGACAGCACAACATAAC
>NW_006922159.1:663329-687762 GCF_000298275.1 Orycteropus afer afer
ACTTGACTGCTAACCAGAAGGCTGGCAGTTCAAACCCACCAGCCACTCCTCAGAAGGAAGGTTGGGCAATCTACTTCCGTAGTGATACTGCCTTGGCAACCCAAGGAGGGGTCGCTATGAGTCGGGTCCGACTCGACGGCACATAACAACAACAACAACAACAACAATATATGGCATAAATAGACTGTCAGGCATAACCCAGGGTACACAAACAGCAGAAGAGAAACCAGAAGAATGGGACCTTCTGAAAATTAAATTTTTATGTGCTTCCAAAGACTTTGCCAAAAGAGTCAAAAGAGGACCTACAGAAAATTAGGAAAGAATATTCGGCAATGACATATCTGACAAGGGACTTATCTCTAGAATTTATAGAAAACTCCAATACCTCAATAACAAAAAGACAAATAATCCAATTAAAAAAATGGGCAGAAGACATGAACAGACATTTCACCAAGGAGAATATTCAGGTGGCCAACAAACATATGAAGAAATGCTCACGATCATTAGCCATTAGAGAGATGCAAATCAAAATAAAGAGATACCATCTTGCCCCAGCACTAGCAGCAGAGTTCAACAAGACAGAAAATAACAAGTGTTAGCGAGGATGTGGAGAGATTGAGACTCTCATACACTACTAGTGGAACTGTAAAATGGTACAACCACTGTGGAAACAGTATGGCAATTCCTTAAAAAGTTGGAAATAGAAATACCATTTGATCCAGCTATTCCATTACTAGGCATATATACTAAAGAAGAGAAAGCCATGACAACAACAGACATATGCACACCCATGTTCATCACAGCACTATTTGCAATAGCAAAAAGTTGGAAACAATCTGGGTGTCCATCACCTGAGGAATGGATGGCCAAACTGTGGCACATACACACAGTGGAATACTATGCAACCCTAAAGAATAATGTGGAATCTGCAAAACACCACATAACATGGATGAACTTGGAGGATATTATGCTGAGTGAAATAAGTCAATAACAGAAGGACAAATATTGTATTAGTCCATTATCGTAAAAGTCAGGGAATGGTTTATATATGGAAGGAAATTTTCTTTGTTGGTTACCAGGGGTGGGAGGGTAGGGTAGTGAACACAGTTAGATAGGTGGAGATAAGTATTTATTTGGCTCAAGAGAAGGGCAATGTACCAAATGTGAGTGATCAACATGGTGGCATTTAAGAAGAGGAAAACATAGAGAAGTACATGGAAAGTGCAGACAACAAAGATGAACCCTTTTGCACATACAGTACTATGTTGTCAGTGAAGGCAAACATGGGTATACGGGTGGATAGATGGGTGGACAGGCTGAACTATTAGGTATGTCTATGCAGCAGGGAGTGCACCCAAGACTATGTATAGGGTTGGCAGACAATGGTTCTACAAGTGTATTTGTATGTTCTGTAAGAATTCCCTGGGATATTGTAGAGCTGACAAGGGACAAGTTTGTAGTCACTTCTTGGTCACAGCCAGCTACCCAGAGGGACCAAATAGTTGAACCTGTGGGCTCGGGACAATAGTTGCAGGGGACATCAAGCTCAATTAGCATAACATACTACATAAAACATTGTTCCACCTCCTACATTGGCGAGTAGCGACTGGGATCTTAAAAGCTTGCAAGCAGCCATCTAGATGCAACAATGGGTCTCTCTTTGTCCAGAGCAAAGAAGAATGAAGAAAACCAAAGATTCATGGAAACAATTAGTCCTCACGAGTGGTACACCATGCGATCTGTAGTCTATATGACTATGAGACCAGAAGAACTAGATGATGCCCAGCTACCACTGTCAACCACTCGGAGGGGGATCTATGTAGGAGATCCTGGATAGAGAGGGAGAACAATGTGGTACAAAAGTCAAAATCATTTGGAAAAAATAAAAAAAAAAAAAAAAAGGAGACCAGATTTGCTGGTCTGATAGAGCCTGGTGGAACACTGAGACTATGGTCCCTAGCTGCCTTTCAGGCCTGAAATTGGACCCATACCTGTGGCTTCCAGCCAAACAAAAGGCAGGCATAAGAGTTGAACATGTACCTGAGGTAGATATACTCCTTGGAGAGGACAATCATGGGAGAGAGAGAAGGGCTGTTTATACGCAGGGAGACAGCTCAGGGGGCAGGAATGCATGGAGGGTTGGACACAGGGAAGAGGTAACTGTCAGCAGGAAGTGGGAAGGGAGCTGCTGCATTGGGGTAAATTGTAGTCAATGTCATGAGACAATGTGTTTGTGAACTGCTGTATGGAAAGTGAATTTGCTCTGTAAACTCTCACCCAAATTTTAAAATATACATATATATTGGTTTACATGTTTATTGTCTGTCTTTGCCACTAGAATGTAAACTCATGTGAAAACGAAAAAAATAAATAAATGAATACAACCAATACATTGCCATCAAGTTGAACCTGACTCATAGCCACCATACAAGACAGAACTGCCCCCATAGGATTTCCAATGCTGTAAATATTTACAGAAGTAGACTGCCTCATCTTTCTCCCATGGAGTAGCTTGTCAGTTCGAACCACCAGCCTTTGGTTAGCAACTGAATGCCTTGACCAGTGTGGTAGTTAAGGTTGTGTGTCAACTTGGATGAGCCATCATTTTGAGTGGCTTGGCAGCTGGGTACAGTTAACCCCCATGATGAGATTGTAATTACCTCCATGGTGGAATCTGCTGTGAACAGCTAAGTCATTGAAGGAGATTACACTTAGAGGTGTAGCTTGCTTCCAGTATATATGGAGAAGCTTTGGAAAGGTCTCTAGCATTTTGGCACATTTGGATCCTGCATTTGGCCTAGTCTTCATCTCCAGTTCCTGGACTCAAACAAGTGGCCTGCCCTGTTGCCTCCTGATCTCAGGATTGTGCCATTTTACCTGCAGACCTTAGGTTCATCAGCCTCAGCAGCCAGCAGCTGGATGAGTTAGGAGACACCTCCAACTCCAGTGGGCCTAGAAAAGAGGCAGAGCTGAAGCCCAAGGTCAAGGAGCCTTCACCCAGCCTCTAGGGCTGGCACTCTGAATTTGGACTTCTAGCTTCTTGAATAGTAACTCTGGTAGCATAGTGCCTAAGGCACTTGACTGCTGAGCAGAAGACTGGCAGTTCAAACCCACCAGCCACTCCTCGGAAGGAAGGTTGGGCAATCTACTTCCATAGTGATACTGCCTCAGAAACCCAAGGAGGGGTCGCTATGAGTCAGGTCTGACTCGATGGCACAGAACAACAACAGCCTCTTGAATAAATTCCTGTTTGTTAAAGTCATCCACTTGTGGTATTTCTGTTACGGCAGCACTAGAGAACCAAGACAACAACCACTGTGCCACCTGCCTTGTTCTCTACTATCCCCCAGAACCTAGCACAAGTCTGGGACACAGTAGGGACTCCCGAGGAAGACAGAGCTAGTATGACTCATACCTGACTATACCAGTTGCCATCAAGTTGACTTCAGACTCATGGCAACTCTCAGTGTCAGGGTAGAACTGTGTTCCACAGGGTTTTCAATGGTTGATTTTTTCAGAAGTACGTCACCAGGTCTTTCTTCCAAGGTGCCTCTGGGTGGACTTGAACTGCCAACCTTTCAGTTAGTAGTCAAGCACATTAACCATTTACAATTACTCCATATCTTACTGTGAAGCCTTACTCTGAACACAGGGCTGTGTGAAAGAGGGGAAAGAAGAGGGCTGAGGGGAACCAATGAGTGAGCACCCACACTTCCCAGGGAGAGAGAACTACAGCTTTGGAGTCCAAACAGCAGATTCCAAGACCAGATCTCTCCTCCCTCCCCCTTTGATCCCTACCAATCCTTCGTAAATCTTAAGCAGTGTCTTGTAAATCTTTAATTACAAGAAAATTTCAACCCGACCAGTGAACACACGAACAGCGTTGTTAAATATTTAAAATTGCTACAGCAGCAGATCTGAAGGGATTAAGAAAAGATATATTGGGATGACAGTTATTAAACATGAAATCCCAGTAAATGTTACAGAGCAGATAAATAATGCAAACTCCTGACAGTTGCTAGGTTGCTGACAAGATTGGAGAGACATCTGCTTGGGGACATGGTGTCAGGGGAGAGGCAGGTCCTCACAGCCTGAGGAGGCAGTGTCAGAAGAGCAGGCAACCATGGACTTAGCTCCCTACCCTCTGGAAGCATCTCTTTCCTCATTCTCTTCAACACCAGTCTCTCCATGGAGGAGAGGTGATGGATGGTAGCCAGAGGGAAGGGGAGAGACATTTCTGGAACAAGTGTATTTGGAGGTCTCCAGCAGCTAAGCTTTCTCTCTGGGCTGTCCCCTCAGGCTGCCCCAGCTCTGACTCTTCCCTGGGCTCTGGATTTGGGCTGTCCCCTGGGTTGCCACTACCACACAACCCTCTGGAAAGAAGGAAATCATTATTCCCCTATTAATCACTCACTTCTTCAATTCTCTACTCATTCATTGATTCATCATTCCCCTATTCACCTCCTGAAGCACTAATTAACTCATTCATTCACTAGTTTATGCATTCTTTCAAACTTTTATTCCATCACTCTCACATTCACTAATTTACTCTTCAGTTACTTACTTCTTGGTTGAACATTCTTTAAGCACTTCCCATAGCTGGGGGGATTCAAAGCTGGGCAAGACCTAGGCCTTGCCCACTTAGTGCCTAGAGGGGTATGGGGACCAGAAAGATAAAAATATTACAATGGAGAAGACTTGGTATTTGCAGACTCCATATTTGAAGTTTGACTATTGAATAAACAACAACAAAGGCTTGTGGCCATGGCCATCAGAGATTTGTAATGTTGTCAAGACACAGATATGAATTATACATGGGATGAGTCTGGGGTGTGGAAATGAAAAAGACCCCTTACACACTCTGGAGACATCAGGAAAGGTTTTCTGGAGGAGGTGATACTTGAGCACCATCTATATGCCAGGCAATGTGCTGTGTTATCTCGTTTAATTATCATAGCAATCCCCAACTCATGTTAGTGATTAGAAAATTGGAGGTCAGCTTGTCCAAAGTCATAATGGTGGTGGCAGAAGGAGTATTAGAACCAGAGACCAGCTGACTCCAAATGCACTGTGCTTTCCACTGCACTCAATTTTTTCCCAGAAGGCCCCGCCAGCCCCTTCTTGTCAGTGAAGAAGACTGTGATATCTCTTGACCTCTAAGGACAGCAACAAGATTATTTTATTTTATTTTATTTTTCTTAGATATAATTTACATTCCACAAAATGCACAGATCATAAGTGTATAGTTCAATGAGCTTAGACAAACATACATATCCTGGTAACTAACATCTAAACCAAGATACAGAATATTCTCATCACCCCAGAAAGTTCCCACTGGAGGCCAGCAATGTTCAAATTTCCATCACCATTTTGCCAGATCTTGAACTTCACATAAATAGAGTTAATATATAAATTGCTTCTGTTTTGATTCTCTAGTGCCACTCTAACGAAAGCAGATACCACAAATGGGTGGCTTTAACAAATGGAGATTTATTCTCTCACAGTTTAGGGGGCTAGAAGTCAAATTCAAAGTGCCCGCTTTAGGGATTGGGTGAAGGTCCCTTGACTTTGGCCTTCAGCTCTGCCTCTTACTCCTGGTTCACAGAAGCTGGAGACTCCTTTTAACTCAGACAGCTGTTTGCTGCTGAGGCTGACAAACTGAAGGTCAACAAATAAAATGTCACAGTCCCAAAAATATCAAACAACACAGCAGGCCACTGGTTCAATCCTGGCAGACAATATGGTAGGCCATTAAGATGAAGACTTGGCTACATGCAGGGTCCAGGCATGCCAAAAAGTTCCAAGACTCTCAAGGCTTCTCCTTATATGCTGGAAGCAGACCACATCACTAAGGCAACTCAGCTGCTTCAGGAGATTCCACCATAGAGTTGATTACCAGCCTTATCAGGCCCAGCCAAGTCAACACATACTTTAACTACCACAGCTTCTTTCTCTTAACACAATGTTGTTGTTGTTAGGTGCTGTCAAGTCAGCTCCGACTCATAGTGACCCTATGTCCAACAGAATGAAACACTGCCTGATCCTGTGCCAGCCCCACAATTCTTGCTATACTTGAGCCCATCATTGGAGCCACTGTGTCAATCCACCTTGTCACCTCTTTCACTGACCCTCCACTTTACCAAGCATCCTTCTCCAAGGAACGGTCCCTCTGACAATATGACCAAGGTAAGTGAGATGAAGTCTGGCCATTCTCACTTCCAAGGAGCATCCTGGCTGCACTTCTTCCAGGATAGATTTGTTCATTCTTTTGATAGTCCATGGTACTGATGCACTCCCTTCCTGATTTTAAACCATACAGTATCCCCCTTGTTCTGTTCGAATGACAGCCTCCTGCTCTATGTACAGGTTCCTGATGGACACATCAAGTGTTCTGGAATTCCACGGTACTTTCAGTATTCTTCGCCAACACCACAACTCAAAAGCATCAACTTTTCTTCCGCCTTCCTTGTTCATTGTCCAGCTCTCACATGCATATATAAGGCAATGGAAAATACCATGGTTTGGGTTAGGCACACCGTAGTCTTCAAGGAGACATCTTTGCTATTCAGCACTTTAAAGAAGTCTTTTGCAATCTTGACTGCTGCTTCCATTGGTGTTGATTGTGGAACCAAGTAATATAAAATCTTTAACAACTTCAATCTTTTCTCCATTTATTGTGATGCAGCTCACAGGTCCAGTTGTGAGGATTTTCATTTTCTTTATGTTGAGATGTAATCCATACTGCAGACAGTAGTCTTTAATCTTCATCAGTAAATACTTCAAGTTGTCCTCACTTTCAGCAAGCAAAATTGTGTCGTCTGTGTATCACAGGTGGTTAACGAATCTTCCTACAATCTTGATGCCATGTTCTTCTTCATATAGTCCTGCTTCTCAGACTATTTGTTTAGCATACAGATTGAATAAGTATGGTGAAAGAATACAACCGTGACGCACTCCCTTCCTGATTTTAAATCATGCAGTATCCCCTTGTTCTGTTCTAATGACAGCCTCCTGATCTATGTACAGGTTTCTCATGGGCACGTCAAGTGTTCTGGAATTCCTATTCTTCTCAGTGTTATCCATAATTTGTTATGATCCACACAATCGAATGCATTTGCATATTGTAGTCAATAAAACACAAGTAAACATCTTTCTGGTATACTTTGCTTTCAGCCAAGATCCATCTGACATCAGCAATGATATCCCTCATTCCACATCCTCTTCTAAATCCAGCTTGCATTTTTGGAAGTTCTCTGTCAATATACTGCTGCAACACAATAGGACAAGTTTTAAAAGGGATTAAAAAAAAAAAGTTAAAGGCAATCCCTGTAAAAATATCCAAATACAGCAAAGTGATATATCACCAAGTTATGGCTCGGACCTGCCCCAAGCCACGCAAATCCCTCCTTCCTTTGGCTGTGCCAACCTTTTGGGTATAGGGTGGGTGGTAACCACAGAAACTCAGGGGTCAGCCTGTAGCATTATGGGTCTTGAGGGATGGGGCTCTGACCCTCCAGGGACCTGTCCTCTTATCTCTTCTGAAGGTGTAAGCACCTGGAGCATTCTTGTTCTATGCTAGCCACCTGCTTTCCCTCTGTCCTGAGCCTCGGGACTCTTACCCAAGCCCCTTGGGTAAAGACATTTCCTTGCTTTCTGGCCTCAAGATTCTTCCCCTGTGTTTCTGGCCATCTTTCTTTGAGTCTCCAAGAAGCAGGGAGCTACACTGGTTCATGGAACCCAAGCCTCTTCCTGAGGTCCTGACCCCTCCTCTTGCTTCCAATTTTCTAAAAGCCCTGCAACCTTCCAGGTGGACACCATCTCTGCAGGGCCCTCTGGCTTCTCATCAGCTTCTCTGTGAGTCAGCACCTGCTGCATGCCTCCGTCTGTCAGCCAAAGCCTGTTCTCTCTTGCACAGGCCTACGAAGTCCCTGGTTCCCCAGTGCCATGTGCTTCTCCTCTCTTTTAAAGAGCAGAGGTGACAGGAATTGAACTCACCAAATGTGCAAGCTGGCTCCAGGAACCAGCCCTGTCAATGAGGGTATGACAGCAGGTGTTCCCCAAAGAGCAGAAGGACATTCCCCAAGGCTTCACAATTATATTTTCACAGTCTGGGGAGATTACCTTTATACATTACCACTGTATAGTAAAGTGTCCTGACACAGGATGGCTGGGGAAGGCTGAGGGGACTTCCCAAATGTCTGCAATGACAGAGACCCCCTGGTACATCTGCGGACTGGATAAGATCTAAGAATTGGGGCAATGACCTCAGTGCCCTCCCCTATAAAGGGCTATAGCTGAACCAGAGCTTCTAGGGATAACCAACTAGATGTTTTTAATTGATGTCCTAGACATCTCAGCAGTAATTATCTGCAGCTCAGGCTGTCTCTCCCCTGCTGGCTCAGGAACAATGTGGCCCATGGCATCCTTCCAACACACCCATCTCTGACTCTTCCCTGCAAAGGAGCTCGGGCTTTGTCCTGCCAATTATCTGCCTGGCACTCATCCCTGAGGAAGGAGGGACTGGAGCAGGATAGATGACCCTGCTTCAGTCAGTCAGTTATCACCAACCATTAAGGAGCCTTTCAGAGGCAAAACCTATTGCAATTGCTCTGTCTTGAACCACCTGCTGCCTCATACTGTTTATTGTCTCTGTGTCTCTGTCTTTCAGTCATCTGTTCAACAAATATTTACTGAGTTTGAGAAGCTATCTGGTACTACAAGGAACATGGGCACTTCCACTTGCACTTCCAGATCACTGTGTGATCTGGGGCAAACTGTATCTCAGTTACCTCATCTGTAAACTAGAGATAATCAAATGCAATTGATCTTCATTACTCATGGATCCCATATGTGCAAATTTACCTACTTGTTAAAATGTATTTGTAACCCAAAATCAGTACTAGTGGCACTTTCACGAGTCATTTCTGAACATGCACAGAGCAGCAAAAATTTTAAGTTACCTGAAGTGTGTGTTCCCAGCTGAGGCCAAGCAAGGCAACACTCTACATTCTTGTTTCTGCTCTCAGTGAAAAAACAGTTGCCATTAAGTCAATTCCGATTTGTGGTGGCCCCATGTGTGTCAGAGTAGAACTATGTTCCATAGGGCTTTCAATTGCTGGTTTTTCAGAGTTAGATCTCCTTGGCTTTTCCTCTGAGGCACCTCTGGGTGAACTTGAACCTCCAGCCTTGGGGTCAGCAGCCAAGTGCATCAGCCATTCACACCATCCAGGGACTCATACTATGAACAAGTATCATTTTTATGGTTTATTTGGCACCACGTTTTTCTACTTTTTGTTGGCAATCCTGTTGCTTAAAATGTTCCCCAAGCATAGTGCTGAAGCGCTGTCTCTGTTCCTATGCACAAGGCTGTGATGTGCTTTATGGAGAATATATGTGTGTTAGATAAGTTTCTTCAGGCATGAGTTACAGTGCTATTGATGTGAATTCAATGTTAATTGATCAATAACATATGTTAAATAAAGTAGCTTTACACAGAAATACATAAAACAAGGTTATGTATTGATTGGTTGATGAAAATGTTGTGACCAGAGGCCCACAGGAGCCTGGGACCAATGGTCCAGCCAAACGAAACTCACTGCCATCAAGTCAGATCTGACTCATAGCGAATCCTCCTCGGGTTTCTGAGGCAGTATCACATGGAAGTAGATTGCCCAACCTTCCTTCCGAATAGTGGCTGGTGGGTTTGAACCGCCAGCCTTCTGGTTAGCAGTCAAATGTCTTAGGCACTATGCCACCAGAACTCAGTATTTACTAATTCAGTGCTTGCAATGACTTTATAGAACTACCTTGAATAATGAGAATTTACTGTACTTACAGGATTATTGTGAAGATTATGTGACTTTAATATGTAAAGTATGTAACTTGGTTTCTGGCACATAGTGCTGTAACATGTTTGCTATTAAACTAATATTTATTACTATTTGGTGACCCCGTGCACAACAGAACAAAACCTTGCCCAGGCCGGTACTATCTTCACAATCATTGGTACTCTTGAGTTCATGATTGCAGCCACTGTTCTTCTGGTGCTATGTCAAACACTGCTGTGATGTATAGAGTTTTCACTGGCTAATTTTGAGAAGTAGATCATCAGCCTTTCTTCCTAGTCTCTTAGTCAAGAATCACCACTGAAAACTGTCCACAGTGGGTGACCTTGCTGGTATTTGAAATACCAATGGCATAGCTTCTGGCATGATAGCAATACATAAGCCACCACAATATGACAAGCACACAGATGGGCAGCATGTATAACATCTCCATGAGCCAGAGAGCAGCCAGCTCTACGGCAACTAAAAACAAATTACTATTTCCATTCAGTACAGGAAAAATAAAGTAGAGAGCTAGACTCTGGCAATAAAAGAGTAACCAAGAGTCGCAGGGGACATCAAGCTCAATTGGCATAACATATTACACAAAAACATTGTTCCACATCCTACTTTGACGAGTAGCGACTGGGATCTTAAATGCTTGCAAGCGGCCATCTACATGCAACGATGGGTCTCTCCTCATCCAGAGCAAAGAGAATGAAAAAAACCAAGGACACATGGAAACAATTAGTCCAGGGGACTGGTACACCACGCGATCCTCAGAAGAACTAGATGGTGCCCGGCTACCACTGTCAACCACTTGGAGGGGAATCTATGTAGAAGATCCTGGATAAAGATGGAGAACAATGTGGAACAAAACTCAAAATCATTAAAAAAAAAAAAAAAAGGGAGTGGGGAGAGGGGCAGATTTGCTGGTCTGATAGAGTTTGGTAGAACCCCTGTGTTTTGGTTACCTAGTGCCACTCTGACAAGAATATACCACAAATGGGATGGCTTTAACAAACAGGAGTTTATTCTCTTACAGTTTGGAGGCTTTAAGTCCAAGTTCAAAGTGCCAGGCTCTAGGGGCTGGGTGAAACCCCCTCAACCTTGGGCTTCAGCTTTGCCTCCTGCTCCCAGCCCATTGTAGCTGGAGGCTTTCCTTCACTCAGGCAGCTGCTGGCTGCTGAGACTGACAAACCCAAGGTTGAACAAGTGAAAAGGCACAATCCCAATGTTACCAAACAACACACCAGACCATTGATTCAAGTCCATGGAAAGTCCCAAGGTCAATAGATCATGGAAGGATGCTGAACAATGGAGACGGCTACATGCAGAGTTCAAGTTAGCCATAAGCTAGACACCATTCCTAAAGCTGCTGCTTATATAGGGGAAGCAGACCACATCCCTAAAGCAGCTACTCAGTTGCTTGTGGTAGATCCCACCATGGAGCTGATTGCAAGTCTCATCATAGGGAATAACTACCACCAGCTGCCCAGCTGCTCAGCCAGGCCCAGTCAAGTTAACACACAGCCCTAACTACCACACCCTGAGACTACTGCCCCAGCTGCCCTTCAGATCTGGAATTGAACCCACTCTTGTGGCTTCCAGCCAAACAAAAGACAAGCTTATGGGCTGAAATTTATATTAGGTAGATACACTCCTTGGAGAGATCAATCATGGAAGAATAGAAGGGCTGTGTATGCACAGGGAGACAGCTCAGGGGGCAGGAGTTCATGGGAGGGAAGGACACAGGGAAGAGGTAACTATGGAGAGGAAGTGGAAAGAGAGCTGTTGCATTGTGGGAGATTGCAGTCAATGTCATGAGACAAAGTATATGTGAACTGCTGTATGGAAAATGGATTTCCTCTGTAAACTTTCATCCAAATCACAATAAAAATTAAAAAGAAAAAAAAGAAAAGAGAAACCAAGAGAGAAATTCCACCTGCCCTCATGAGACTTACCTCTTAGCAGGGAAGTTACACCTAACAATGGTGATGAATGGAAGGGAGTGGAAGCAGAGGGGGCTGAGAGAGATAAAATGACATAATGGAGCTGAGGGGAGCAGAAGGCTTAGGTGGACTGAGACATCAGGGAAAATCCCCCTGAGGAAGTGCCATTTGAGCTGTGCTCCAAAGGATGGGTGGGAGTTGGCTGAGCAAATAGCGGGGGAAGCAGGGAACAGCATGTGAAGCCCGAGGTGTGGAGGGAGAAGCTGAAAGCACTTTGTTATTGGAATCTACAGACAATCTCCAAGCAAGGCAGGGAGGGCAGGAGATGAAGCAAGGAGCCCCAGAGAATCAGGAACCCCTTGGCGTGATCCAAATATAAGGTGACCAAGTGGGGATGGAGTCGGGGAGACAAGTACCAGAGCTGATGAATGATGGGCTGGGGGGTAAGAGAAACAGGAGGCTCAAGGGTGACGCTGACATTCTGGCTCCAGTCCCTGGAGATTTGGTGATGTCACTCCCTGAGGGTGGAGAGCCTATGATGAGATTATCTCTGACTTGGCCAGACTGAGTTTGGTTAACACATAAAGCTTCCAGATGAGGGTGTCCAACAAGATTTAAATTCATGACTCTGAAGTGCCAGAGATGAGATATCCATCAGGGAGCATCATGTACATAAAATGATTCAAATCATGAGAGTGGTGAGATTGCCTAGAGAGAAAAGCAATAGGCTGGGGTCTCTGTAGGGTTACATGTGTGACCTGCATGTTTGTTTAGGGGAGACTACAGCTCCTACTCAGCCCCACTCCTCAGAAGGAGGGTTGGGCAATCTACTTCCATAGTGAGACTGCCTTGGAAACCCAAGGAGGGGTCACTATGAGTCGGGTCCGACTCAATGGCACATAACGACAACAACAACAAACAGCTCCTATTCCCTTGTACCCCAACCATCCCCTCCCACTGCCCTCTGAGCCCCAAGGTTGCACCTTCTTATCAGTCCCTATGGAAATACAGGCAGCCTGGGGCTTTCCCTTTCAGAAGAAACCTTGGTCAGAGACTCCAGGGCTCAAATTTTAGGTGGGGGTGGGTTTGACAGACTGAGAATGGAAATGGAGAGAGGTGAGGTGTTTGAAGAATGCAAGACTAATATTGAACCAGGAGAGGAGGAGAACAAACAGGAAGGGAGAGAGGTGGATGAGGGAAAGGAAAGGAGAGGCATAAGATGGAGTGGGGAGGAATGAACCCATCATGAATAACACTGTTTTTGTTTAATTTCAAGAAGGTAACATTTACTCACAGAGGGGAAGGGTGCTTCTTAACAGACATATGAATACAGATATAAGTATCGGTATAAACATGGATGTCGACAAAGACATAGAAATATGTCAAAATGTGCAGGTCACATTTTGATGAAGAAAAAAAAATCTAAAAATAAGCAAACCACTGTCCTACTGCCTTAACAAATTCCTTTTTGTTTCTTTGCATCCATCCCTTCCCTGTCCTTATACATGTGCCCATATGATTTTTACCTCATTATCATCTTAATGAAGAGAGAATTCTGCTTCTGCTTTTTTTTCCCACTCGAGAGGTAAGCCCCTCTGTGGTCATCTACCTTGGCAAGACAAGGGACACCAAATGGTTTAGACCCAAATTCATTTGAGTTAATTATCAGCTGATGGAAGCAAAGCTGTGCCTCATCTAGGAAAGTCCTAGACCACAGACAGCCAAGTCCTGATTAGTCCTTTCCTCCTGGCAATTTCCTTCACCAGCCCCCTCACCCCACTTCTTTCCTGTACAATCCCCACCCCCACCCAACCTAGCCCAGGCTCTTTGAGTTGTCCATGCATCTACTTTTAGTTTCTCCAATCCTTTTCCCTCATCAGTGCCACACCGCCCCCCATGGGCTCTGGCCACTGACTCCTTGACTCTGGGAGTAGCCTCCTCTCCAGGATTACAGTATTACTGCCTTTTCTAGGCAGCAGGTCCCCCACCCCAGTTTTGTTTGTTTTGACAGAGGGGCCAGGTTTGACACAATTAACATTTCTCCTGCAAACTCTGCTAATTCCTTCTTGATTTGAGGGGCTGGGAAGCCAGAACCTAAACAAACAAACAAACAAAAAACCCAGAACCTTGCCATCCAGTCAATTCCAACTCGTGGCGACCCCATGTGTTACAGAGTAGAACTGCGCTCCCTAGAATTTTCAATAGCTGGTTTTTCAGAAACAGACCACAGGCCTTTCTTCTGTTGTGCTGCTGGGTGGGTTTAAATGGTCAACTTTTCGGTTAGTAACCAAAAGCAAACTGTTTGCGTCACCCAAGGACCAAGAGGCTCTATAAAGTACAACGTAAGTATTTTTCCATGGTGTAAGCAATCTTTGTGGTTTCAGTTCTACAGACAACATCATATGTCTACAGACATCATAGACATATCCTTCTAGAATATGTCTTCTCCCTAATCATTGCTCTAGGGTTGAAAATCAGATTGTGGAGCAATTGTGTTTTTTTTTAAAAGAGTGTCCTCTGCTCCCCCAAAAGTTTTCCCTGTGTGCCTCAAAGGAGGAGGGCATTTCTCAACAACTTTGATCAGTTAGATCTGTGTGGAGAGCCTAGGGTATGGATGGGTCCCTAGAGGGAGCTCTGGTGGCTTAATGCCTAAGGCATTTGACTGCTAACCAGAAGGCTAGTAGTTCAAACCCACCAGCCCCTCCTTGGAAGGAAGGTTGGGCAATCTACTTCCATAGTGATACCACCTCAGAAACCCAAGGAGGGGTTGCTATGAGTTGGATCCAACTCCACAGCAATGGTTGGTTGTGTAGCTCCCTGTAGTGGAGTCCTGGTGTACATTGGTTGAAGTGCTTGACTGTTAACCAAAACGTCGGCAATTTGAACCCCTAGTTACTCAACAGGAGAAAGGTATGGCAGTCTGCTTCCACAAACATTTATAGCCAGAGTTCTACTCTGCCCAATAAGGTCTCTATGAGTCATAATTGACTCAATACCAGTAGGTTTTGGGTATATCACCCTGTAGTCCCAGAGGGAGCATCTGAGAGGTACTCAGTCCCAGGGGCAGATGGACCACTATCATTTGGTTTGCCACATTGCTTTGGGTACCCATCTCCCCAAACCAAGAGCATCGTAAGGTCTGGAACATGTTGTCCTCTATCTTGCTCTATGCCCATGCTTGTCACAGCACATTGTGATATGAATAAGAAGAGTAAACACTTACTCTAAGCCAGACACAGTGCTTGGCATGTATGACTAATCCATGAGGTAGAGGCGACCATTAAGCTCATTTTATAAATGCTGAGATTGAAGCTCAGAGAGGTTGATGAACATGGCCAAGATCATACTCAAGACCCAAATCATTTTTAGATTGCTGGGTTTCTAGATATAATTTCCAAAAATATATATTTATATAGAAGCCAGCTTCTAGTCTGGAGGGATGGTTCAGGGGAATATTGCCCCTGGCTCTACTCTATCAGGGAATAGTTAGCCTCAAAAGATTTAAAATAATGAGATGAATAAAATAGGTAACATAATGATGATAAATATCTTTATTACAATAAGACTTGTATTGCTTTTGCAGTATACATTTTAAAGCATTTCTTATCAACTAAGGAACTCTGATTGTGCTGTGGTTAAGGCATTGGGCTGCTAACCAAAAGATCTGCAGTTTGAACCCACCAGCTGCTCTGCAGGAGAAAGATGAGACAGTGCTTCTATAAAGATTTACAGCCTTGGAAACTCTGTGGGGGTCACTATGAGTCAGAACTGACTCAAAGGCAGTTTTTTTCTTTTCTTTTTCTTCCCCTATCAATTATCTTATTAGAGCCTGTGAAGGAGGCAAAACACCCCCCCCCAAAAAAAAAAAAAAAAAAAAAAAAACCTCACTGCTGTGGAGTCAGATCCAACTCATAGTGATCCCTCCTTGGATTTCAAGGTGGTATCTCTATGGAAGTAGTTTGCCCAATCTTCCTTCTAAGGAGTGGCTGGTGGGTTTCAACCTTAGGCACTACACCACCAGAGCCCCTGTGAAGGAGGCACGGCAGTAATTATTCCCATTTCTGATGGACAAACTGAGGCCCCAAGAGAAGTGACTCCTCCAAGGTCACACAGCATTGTAAGGGAAGGAATATGTCCTAGAAACGCTTTCAGAATAGAATGAATCTTGCTTTTAATACGTGTCTGAGGAGCAGTCCTGTCCTTCTGATCATCACTCTCCCTATGGCTCATGGCATCCATGGGTGGAGAGGATCTCAGTGCTCAGGGACCGGGTCTTGGGGGTGATGCTGACTATGCGCCCACCTAGTCTCTTCTTGGAGGCAGAGGCTGATTCTCTAGCACCCAGGGTGCTGTGAAGGATGGCAAAGGGGCTCCTCGGATTCAGTGGCTGCACACTCCAAAGCCAGCTTTATGAAATAGGACCAGCAGTTATTTTCCACATAAAACACCAGACTCTAAAGTTGATTTGCTCAGTTGGACCTGACTGAGTAAGTTATGCCAGTCAGTCCCAGAAAAATTGGCCCTTGCACCATAAAAGTCCCCAAAACCAAAGCCTGGACAGCATAACAATTGTCACCACCAAACCTCTAAGATTAGAGTGAGTTGGGAGGAGACCACGAAGTGAGACACACAGTGGTCCCCCCTCTTGTGCTAAGTGTCTGTACTGTTGTGCATGTTTGATAAATCTCCTCAAACATATGGGCATGTTGTAGACTCCCAGAGGATTAACTGTCCAGCTATCCCTTTTCTGGAAATAGCACATTCACGTGGTCACAGTAAGACACCCAAAGCCCATGTGCCTTTCTCCTCACCATTCCCCCCACCACCACCACCAATGGCCATACTGATTGGACCAGCTGTGGGCAGCATACTGAAGTTGGGCCAATCAGAGTCCTTCCCTGAGAATTTGTATTTGGAACCAAGAGATTCCAGTGCTGTCTGGCTTTCTCATAAGCAAAAGGAATGTAAACTTCAGAAATGTTAATGGTGGCCGTTTGCCTCCATGTGTCCTAGGGTTCAGAGAAAGCCAGTCTGCAGCAGGAGAGAAGAATGAGTCAGAACTGATCTGGCTGCATATGTGCCCTTGGCTTCCATGATATCCTAGGATCCTTCTAACAAAGTCCTCATTTTTGCTTAGAGCTGGTTTCTATTACTTGCAACTAATAAAACCATATTTAATATGATTTGTAACTCAGTGGTTCCCAATCAGGGGTGATTTTGTTTCTGAGGGAACATTTGGTAAAGTCTGGAGACATTTTTAGGAGCTCTGGTAGCATAATGCCTAAGGCATTTGACTGCTAACTAGAAGGCTGGTGGTTCAAACCCACTAGCCACTCCTCGGAAGGAACATTTGGCAATCTACTTCCTTAGTGATACTGCCTTGGAAACCCAAGGAGGGGTCACTATGAGTCAGATCTGACTCAACGGCAGTGAGTTTCGTTTTGGTTTGGAGACATTTTTAGTTATCCTATCTGAGAGGTGCACCTGGAATCTGGTGCTGAACATCTACAATGCACAGGACAGCCCCCCTCAAACAAAAAACAAAACTCTTCCATCCAAAATGTCAGTATTGCTGAGGTTGAGAAACCTGGTGTACAGACACTCAGCCCAAGAGGCAGAGCCAACCATCAGTTGTGTCAAGTCATCCCTGACTCACGGAGACCCCATGTGTGTCAGAGTAGAACTGCATTGCTCCATAGCACCTTCAATGGCTGATTTTCCAGAAGTAGATTGACAGGGCTTTCTTCCAAGGCAACTCGGGGTAGATTCCAACTTCCAACCTTTCAATTAGCAGCTGAGTGTGTCAACCATTTGCACCACCCAGGGACTCCATGGCAGAAGCATTAGCATATAAAAATAGACTGTAAGTCTTACTTCTCCGTATACCCACTGATGTCGAGTCAATTCCAACTCATAGCAATCCTATAGGACAGAATATGTTCATCAGCTTTTCCAAGCTTCAATCTCAGCATCTATAAAATGAGCTTAATGGTTGCCTCTACCTCATAAGTTAATCATACATGTCAAGCACTGTGTATGGCTTAGAGTAAGTGTTCACTAGGTGTTTGCTCTTCTTATTCATATCACAATGTGCTATGCCAAACGTGGGCATAGAGCAAGATAGAGGGCAACATGTCCCAGACCTTACAATGCTCTTGGTTTGGGGAGATGGGTACCCAAAGCAATGTGGCAAACCAAATGATAGTGGTCCATCTGCCCCTAGGACTGGGTTCCTCTCAGATGCTCCCCCTGGGACTACCGGGTGATATACCCAAAAACCCACTGCTATTGAGCCGATTCTGACTCAAAGGCACAGTAGAATTGGGCACAGTAGAATTATTCCTTAGGGTTTACAAGGCTATAGATCTTTACAAAGGCAGACTGCCACATTTTTCTCTTGCTGACCAACTAGGGATTCAAACCACTGACCTTTCAGTTAACAGCCAAGTACTTTAACCACTATGCCACCAGGGCTCCTACTTCTCCATATAGCAGATACTATATTTATTTTAGCAGTTTATTTTAAATGATATTCTGTTAGTGAGAATTCTTGTACCTTGATAGTGGGAGGAGTGTCAACCTCTGTGAAGAATCATTTAGCACTGTGTACACACAAACATATATATAGATATATATAGATATATATAGATATATATAGATATAAGCTCTGGTGGTGTAGTGTCTAAGGCACTTGACTGCTAACCAGAAGGCTGGTAGTTCAAACCTACTAGCCACTCCTCAGAAGGAAGACTGGGCAATCTACTTCCGTAGAGATATCACCTCAGAAACCCAAGGAGGGGTCGCTATGAGTCTGAATCAAGTTCAAAGGCACTGAAGGGGTGTGTGTGTGTGTGTGTATCAGGAGCCTTAAAATGTTCACTTGCAGATCCAGTAATTGACTTTGTAGAATTTATTCTTGGTGGAAGATCTTATTCAGAGATATACACAAAGATGTATGTAGAAGGATGTTCATTTCAGCTTTATTTATAATGGTGAAAAATTGAAACAACTTAAATATCCAGCTACTGCTATTGGTTATACAAATTATGATATATCATACCACAGAATATATATGTAGCACTTTAAATTACATTTGTGAAGATTATTTAATAACATAGGGAAATGCTCACAGAATATAAAACTTTTGAAATATATATAAGCCCAGAAAAAGACTACAGGGCAATATATCAAAATCTTAACCAAGGCTATCTCTAGGGAGTAGGATTGTAGCTAGTTTTTATTTTCCTGCTTGTTAAAAAGGAACATTGGTGGTCCAATGGTTAAGCACTCAGCTGTTAACCAAAAAGTTGGCAGTTTGACCCCATCAGCAGCCCCATAGGAGAAAATGGCTGGAGATTTGCTCCTATAAAGTTGAACTCATTGCCATTGAGTCATTCCAACTCATAATGACCTTACAGCACAGAGTAAAACTACCTCATAGCATTTCTAAGGCTGTATCTTTGCAGAAGCTGACTGCCACATCTTTTTCCACAAAGTAGCTGATAGATTTGAATGACTGACTTTTCAGTTAGCAGCCAAGTGTTTATCCACTGTGCCACCAGGGTTCCTTCCCGTAAAGATTACCTAGGAAACCATCTGGAGCAGTTCTACTATGTCCAATAGAGTCTCCATGAGCTGGAATCAACAGTATACAACAAGAACTTTTAAAAATATTTTTTATCAATTTTTCTACCTTGAATATGTGTTCCTTTTATAATTTGGCAAAATTTAATACTAAAAAGAAAACTTAATATCAGAATTGAAGACTGTCTAGACTTAGTCATTCATCCAGAATATGTAGAAAAGGCCCACCATGTACCGGCCAACATGAACAAAAGACAAGTTCCCTGCCCTTATGAGGTTTCCAGGAGAGAGGAAGGAGTAACAGTAATTATCATTTGTTACAGCACCTTGGAGTTCTGCAACTACTTTCAAATTCACTATCATAGAAACCCTTTGAAAGGCTCTAATATTACTAGCTAAGTGTTGTTAGTTGCTGTGGCATGTCCCCAACTCATGGAGACCCTGTGAACAGTGGAACAAAATGCTGCACCATTCCCATGATCAGTTGTGGATCAGACCACTAGGATCCATAGGGTTTTCACTGGCTGATGTCAGAAGTAGATCTCCAGGCCTTTCTTCCTCGTTCCTCTTAGTCTGGAAGGTCCACTGGAAGCTGTTCATAGCAACATACAAGCCTCCACAGGCAGATGGGTGGTTGCTGTGCACAAGGTGCTTTGGCTGGGACTTGAACCTGGGTCTTCGGCATGGAAGGCGAGAATTCTGCTACTGAACCATAAATGCCTTACAACAGTTAAATGTTGTTATTGTTGCTGTTGTTAGATGCCGTTGAGTCATGTCTGACTCATAGCGACCCTATGCACATCAGAACGAAACACCACCTGGTCTCATGACAGCTCTATGATCCTTGCTATACTTGAGCCCATCATCGCAGCCACTGTGTCATTCCATCTCGTTAAAGGCCTTCCCCTCTTTTGTTGACCCTCCACCTTACCAAGAATGACATCCTTCTCCAGGGAATGGTCCCTTCTGACAACATGACAAAAGTAGGTGAGATGAAGTCTGGCCATTCTCACTTCCAAGGAGCATTCCAACTGCACTTCCTCCAGGACAGATCTGTTAGTTGTTTTAGCGGTCCACGGTACTTTCAGCATTCTTTGCCAGCACCACAAATCAAAAGCATCAACTCTTCTTCGGTCTTCCTTATTCGTTGTCCAGCTCTCGTGCATACGAGGTGATTGAAAATATCATGGCTTGTGTCAGGTGGACCTTAGTCCTCAAAGAGACATCCTTACTCCTCAGCACTTGAAAGAGGTCCCTTGCAGCCAACTTGCCCACTGCTATACGTCATCCAATGCCCTTTTGGTTTTCTAACTCCAAATCTTTGCACATTTCATTATAGTAATTGGCTTTGTCTGCTCCAGCTGCTCTTTGAAATCTTTTGTTCAGCAATTTTATCTTGTCATTGCTTCCATTTGCTTTAGCTACTCTCCATTCAAGGGCAAGTTTCAGTGACTCTTCTGACATCCATTTTGGTCTTTTCTTTTCTCATCTTTTTAGTGACCTTTTGCTGGATGATGTTCTCGATGTGATCCCACAATTCCTCTGGTTTTCAGTCATTGGTGTTCAATGCATCAAATCTATTCTTTATATGGTCTCTAAATTCAGGAGGGATATAGTCAAGATCATATTTTGGCTCTTGTGGACTTGTTTTAACTGTGTTTAACTTCAAGTTGAACTTGCATATGAGCAGTTGATGGTCTGTTCCACAGTCAGCTCCTGGCCTGGTTTTGGCTGAAGATATTGAGCTTTTCCATCGCCCCTTGCCACAGATGTAGTCAGTCTGATTCCTGCGTATTCCATCTGGCAAAGTCCATGTGTATAGCTGCCATTTGTGTTGTTGAAAAAAAGGGATTTGCAATGTATAAGTCATTGGTCTTGCAAAATTCTATCATGCGATTATCAGCATCATTTCTGTCAAGGCCAAATTTTCCAACTACTGGTGATTCTTCTTTGTTTCCAACTTTTGCATTCCAGAAACCAGTGATAATTAACACATCCTGATTGCATGTTCGGTCAATTTCAGACTGCAGAAGCTGATAAAAAATCTTCAATTTCCTCATCTTTGGCTTTGGTCATTGCTGCATAAATTTGAATAACAGTTGTATTGACTGGTCTTCCTTGTAGGCGTATGGATATTATCCTATCACTGACAGCATTGTACTTCAGGACAGATTTTTAAACTTCCTTTGTGATGATGAATGCCATGACATTCCTCTTCAAATTGTCATTCTTGATGTAGTAGACCACATGGTGGTCTGATTCAAAATAGCCAAACTCAGTCCATTTCAGCTCACTAATGCCTGGGATATCAATCTTTATGTGCTCCATTTCATTTTTGACAACTTCCAATTTTCCTAGATTCATGCTTTGTACATTCCATGTTCCGATTATTAATGGATGTCTGCAGCTGTTTCTCCTCAATTTGAGTCATGCCATGCCAGCAAATGGAGTTCTCGAAAGCTTTACCTTATCCGTGTTATTCAGGCTGGTCCTACTCTGATGATGCAGCTCTTTCCTGGTCCTATTTTGAGAGCCTTCCGACCTAAGTGGCTTTTCCTTCTGCACTGTATCAGACAATGTTTCTGGGCTATTCGTAAAGTTGCACAGGAATGTGTCAGACAGTGTTTCTCTGCTATTCATAAGGTTTTCCCTGGCCAATTCTTTGACAAGTGGATGGCCTCCTCCTTCTTCCTAGTCTGTCTCAGTCTTTAAGCTGTTGAAACCTGTGCACCATGTGCAACCCTACTGGGTTTGAGACACCAGTGGCACAGCCTCAAGCCTCACAGCAACACGCCACCACAGTAGGACAAACTGACAGACAAATTTGTCTCCCTTAGCTGTTCAAAACCCCACAACAGTTAAATAATTACCATTTATTGCAAGCTTATTGATAAGGACTAGATGCTTTATAATTTTGATCTCATGATCTCTGCACAACACTCCAAAGAAATATGGTAAAGTCTTATCAAGGTCACATGGCTGGTTGGTGATGGCTACAATTCCAACCAAGTCCACTGAACCTCCAAATCCATCACTGTGTACCATGTTCCTTGCCTCAGTGGCTGAGGATTGTGAGCATAAAGAGCAGATAAATATGGATCATTTGAGAGCCTTATGAGGTGGCAAAGCAGGGGTTACTGAGGCAGATTTTAGAGTTGAAAGAGCCAGAGAGAAGAAAGGAACAGCAGAGGGTAAAGTAGGCCACAGACTGGACACCAGTTGGACAGTTTGGTAGTTAAGGTTGCGTATCAGCTTGGCTGGATTACATGGCTGAGTTACATGGCAGCTGGATGCAATTATTCCCCGTGATGAGAGTGGATGTGGTGTAATCAACTCCATGGTGGAATCTGCTGAGAGACATTAATCAGTGGCGAGGGAGCTGCCTTTGGGGTGTGACCTGCTTCCAGTATATATGCAGAAGCTTCACAAAAGGTCTCTAGGGTTTTGGAACATTTGGATCCTGCATTTGGCCAAGTCTTCATCTCAAGTTCCTGGACTTGAAGCAGTGGCCTGCCAAGTTGCCTACCCATCTTGGGATTGTGCCATTTTACCTGGTCACTTTGGGTACATCAATCTCAGCAGCCAGCAGCTGTCTAAGTTAGGAGACACTTCCAGCTGCAGTGGGTCTGGAATAAGAGGCAGAGCTGAAACCCAAAGTTGAGGGAACTTTACCCGGTCCCTAAAGTCAACACTCTGGATTTGGACTTCTAGCCTCCTAAACTGTAAGACAATAATTCCTATTTGTTAAAGCCTTCCACTTGTGGTATTTCTATTATGACAGCGCTAGAGAACCAAGGCAGATGGCCAAGGGTTAAGTTGTCTGCAGTGTTAGGGAAGGTGACCAACCAGGAGCCAGGGGCAGAGAAGCCATCACTGTCATGGTCACTGTCACTGCCATGCCCTGAACTTCCATAGGAAAGAAGGGAGGAAAAGGAGATAAAGAGGAATAAAGGGAAAAACAAAAACCATTTAAGAAGTTGGAGATTAGAATCAAGGGTGGTTTGATGAAGGTTGGAATAGCTGCAGCTGCAGCCAGAAAGGATCATGCACTCCCCAGAAACAAGTACATCAGAGAGGGTTCAAAAAGTGAGGCACAAGCACAGATAGGAACAATTTTATGGCACAAGACCAAAGCCCAGGGGATTTTGAGGACAGAAGGGAGTTGGAGGACTGTCACTCATGGGTTGTAAAGGGCTACAGAGGATGCATCCTGGCCAGAGGAAACAGATAGAAAGGTTCCTACTTCCTTGATGACCCAGAGGTCTGGGACAGCTGGGTGTGGAAGGAATGGGGTGCTCCAGAAAGGAAATTTGTTTTCAGTTGCCATCAGGTCAGTTCTAACTCATGACAACACTATGTACGACAGAATGAAACACTCCCCAGTCCTGTGCCATCTTCAGGATGACTGGCATGCTCAAGTCATACGCAGCCATTATGTAACGCCTTCCACCCTAGGGGGCTCATCTTCTAGCACTTTATCAGACACTATTCTGGTGTAATCCATAGGGTTTTCTTTACTTGTTTTTCAGTTGTAAAATTTATTATTTCAGGGATAGGTACATGGGTATCAGGTCCCTGGGTGGTACAAATCGTCTACTAACTGAAAGGCTGGAGGTTCAAACCTACCCAGTGGCACCACAGAAGAAAGTCATGATGATCTGCTTCTGTGAAGATTGTGGTTAGGTGCCACCATTGAATTGGCTCCAACTCATAGCGATCCTGTGCATGACAGAAGGAAACACCGCCTGATCCTGTGCCAGCCCCACAATCCCTGCTATGCTTGAATCCATCATTGTAGCCACTGTATCAATCCATCTTGTTGAGGGCCTTCCCCTTTTTCACTGACCCTCTACTTTTTTTAATTATTATTATTGTGATTTGGGTGAAGGTTTACAGAGCAAATTCACTTTCCATACAGTGGTTCACAAATATTTTGTCTCATGACATTGACCACAGTTTACCACAATGCAACAGCTCCCCTCCCACTTCCTCCCTATAGTTACCTCTTCCCTGTGTCCATCCCTCCATGGACTCCTGCCCCCTGAGCTGTCTCCCTGTGCATAAGCAGCCCTT
>NW_006922159.1:689547-751605 GCF_000298275.1 Orycteropus afer afer
TGGTGGTGTAGTGTCTAAGGCATTTGACTGCTAACCAGAAGGCTGGTGGTTCAAACCCACCAGCCACTCCCCAGAAGGAAGGTTGGGCAATCTATTTCCCTAGCGATACTGCCTTGGAAACCTGAGGAAGTGTCACTACGAGTCAGATCTGACTCCACGGCAGTGTGGAGTCTTCAAGGAGACATCTTTGCTCTTCAGCACTTTGAAGAAGTCTTTTGCAGCAGATTTGCCCAGTGAAGATTACAACCAAGAAAAATCTATGGAGCAGTTCTACTCTGTAACACATGGTGGCATCACCATGAGTCAGAATCAACTCAATGGCAATGGGATTTGTTTTGTTTGACAAGGGTATTAGTTTTCAATTGCTGCATAACAGATTACCACAAACTTAGCAGCTTAAAACAATTAGTAGTTTAAAACAATATATTTATTATTTCACTGTTTTAGTGGCATGGTTTAGCTGAGTTCTCCACTCACGGTCAGGTTTGGCTGCAATCAAGATGCTGGCCAAGTAGAGTCTCAAACAGGGAAGAATCCACTTCCAGGTTTACCCCTGGTTCTTGACAAAATTCCTTTTCTTATAGAACCAAGGGCCCAGCTTCTTAATCGATGTTGGTTGGAGACAGCCCTCATTTCCTAGAGTCCAACCACAGTTTCTTGCTGCATAGGCTTTTTCAGCATGTCCGCTGCAAGGAGAATCTCTAATGATCAGTAGTGTTTGCATTGGCTAATGTTCAGAAGTAGATTGCCAGACTTCCTAGTCTTAGTCTGGAAACTCTGCTAATACCTGTCCATCATGGATGACCTTGCTGGTATTTGAAATACCAGTGGCATGGTGTCCAGCATCACAGCAACACACAAGCTGCCACAATGCAACAAACTGACAGATAAGTGGTGGGAACTGATATTGGAGACTATTAAAGTTTTGGGATCATTGGACTAACTTTGCAAACTACATTAAGTAACAAGACTGGATGCCTATGCAGTTAATAATATGGAGAGAACGGTTTCTGTACTCCCAATAGCTGGCTGACCAGGTAAATGATCTGCTCAAAGCCCAGGTCACTGCCATTGGCAGGGACATCTCGGTCCATCCAGCGGCAGAGGCAGAGGCTCACCATTGGAGAAATGCCAGGACAGCCTGAAACAATTTCCAACATGGTTGTTCTTCAGACCAGGTCTAAAACTTAAGAGGGCAGGAATACTAGGGGAAAGCACCAGGCTAGGTGTCCGGAGGCCTGAGTTCGAGTCCCAGGTCTACTACATGTCACAGGATCAGACACAAGAAACTTAACCCTCAAGCTTCCACGTCCTCCATTGTAAAGAGAGAGTAACAGCGCCCATCACTCCCATACAGAGATGTCCTCTGCCATATAGGGGAGGTGAAGATGTTGTTGTTGTTGTTGTTATGTGCCGTCAAGTCGGACCCGACTCATAGCGACCCCTCCTTGGGTTTCCGAGGCAGTATCACAACGGAAGTAGATTGCCCAACCTTCCTTCCGAGGAGTGGCTGGTGGGTTTGAACCTCCAGCCTTCTGGTTAGCAGTCAAGTGCCTTAGGCACTACGCTACCAGAGCTCTTAACGCAGGGTAAGTGCTCCATGTTGCTGCTGCTGTTACTGCTGCTATTTTTTTTTTTTTTTAGGTTAATTTGAGATAATAGATGTGAAAGTGCTTTGAAAAACACAAAATACTCCATGTTCAAATAAAGGGTATAATTTCCACTTTTCCCTCTTCCTGCCTCATTTCCCAAAACTAACCCCCAACTGCCACAATGAACTCCTGAACTCGTACTATCTTTCAAAACACACTCTGCTCCCCTGCCTCTAGTGCCCTCCCCTGCCTGAACCACCCCCATCATCTGGATGATGTGCTCTTGCCTGGCCCATCCTGCTCTGTCTTCATCAGAGGCCTTCCCCTACTTCTTCTAGGTCCCCCAGCACCTGTGCTGACCCCTACCTGCACCTACTGCAATTTTCTATGATTTCAGTTTTCAGTGTTTAGTTTTGTCTTTTTTAAATCTGACTCAATTGGTTAAGTTCTTTAGTACTAACCAAAGAGAGGTTGGTGGTTCAAACCTACTCAAACGAACTTTCGAAGAAAGGTCTGGTGATCTGGTTCCGGAAGGTCCCAGCCTTGGTGCAGTCCTACTCTGTGCACACACAGGGGATCATCATGAGTCAGAATCAACTCCATGGCAAATGGGTTGGTTTTTTGCTGACCCCACCCCCACCCTCACTCCCAGACAATTAGCTTCCTGAGCATAGACAGGGCTTGTCTAATTTGCCTTTGAATCACAGAATCTAGCCGTGCCTAAGTATATTATTGTAGGGCCATAATTGTATATGAATATGAATGAATGAGTCAAGAAGCAAATGTATATGAAATCATGTCTCACAGTCTTGGGAATGATCATTATCAATGGTTTACTCTACAAATATTCATTGATCACCTAGTACTCTTTGCAAGGCCTCTGAGAGATGCCTTAGGCAACTCGTAAGGGAGCCCTTGCCCTCAAAGGAGTTTACAGGGGAATGAGGGAGAACAAGCATAGTTTTCTTTCCTACAAATTAGAATGACATACACATATTAACATACATATGTGCTGTAGAAGAGGCCCGGGCAGAGTGTAGCAGGAGTGCAGTGAAGTGCAGCACCCCAGGGCCTTCAGAAAGGCTCTGAAGGAGGAGGTGGCTTGAGGTCCTCTCTTCAAGGAGCCTTGGCAAATCCAAGAGGACCCAGGCCTTCTCCCCTGGCCCATTCAATCCATTCTCTTTCCTTGAGCTCTGGGAAGACCTGGAGAGAGCTCATTGCCCTCCCTGCACCCCCCTGCTTAGTGGTGGGGCCCTGAACTTCAGGCAGCTTCCCCCACCTCTTGAAGGCTCTGGTTGCCAGTGGCCTGACAGCCACAGGGAGGCCTTGCCTTGAGGCCTCCACCAGGGGCAGATTACCCAATAAGCAAGGTAAGTACGGGCTTACTTGTGCTTACTTACTAATTTGTAGTGAACAAATTCACATGGGTTTCACCACATTTGTGGTGAAAAAAACGTGAAATTGTTCGCTACAGATTACTAAGCACAAGAAAGCCTGTGCTTACCTTGCTTACTGGACACTCCGTCCCTGTCACAGACTATGAATTTGAGAAGAGACTTTGATTTTGTAGGAAAGTGCTGTGGGATTGGGAGACAGATGCCATCCATAACTAGAGGCAGAATCTTTGATGTGATGAAAAAAATGTGAAATTATTCACCACAGATTAGTAAGTAAGCACCAGTAAGCTCATGTTTGTCTTGCTTACTGGGTAATCTGACACTGGACCCTGTACTCACAGTGCTGGGTAGCTGGCCAGGGCATGAGACCAGCAGAGGTGGAGGATGGATGAAGCTGTGTGAGCAAGACTCCCCAGCACTAGCCCCAAACCTTGCTCTGAGTGCTGGCTCCACCACTGACCGGCTGTGTGATTTGGCATATGTACTTTATCCAAACCCCAGATTCCTTATGTATAAGGACAACAGTGATAAGTGATGAGATTGTTTTGTTGTTTGCTGCCATCAAGTCAGCACCAACTCATGGCGACCCCATGCACAATGGAGTGAAGCATTGCCTGGTCCTGCACCACCACTATGGTTGTTTGTGCATTGGACCATTAGCTGATTTTTGGTAGCAGACAGCCAGGCCTTTCTTCCTAGTCTGTCAATATTTAAACTCCACTGAAATCTGTTCAGCATGACAGCAACATACAAGCCTCCACTGACAAACACGTGTGGGGGGGATTCTGCTTGAGGTGTGTTGGAAATTGAACCCAGGTCTCCCACATGGAGGGTGAGAATTCTACCACTGAACCACCAGTGGCCTCACAACTGGTGAGATGGTTACACTTAAATGAAATAATACACACAGAGAACCTGGAACATTTAAAAAAAAAAAAAAAGAAAAGAAAACCTCTCAATAAATGTTAACTATTTTATCAATTTTTATCTCTCTAAAAAACCAAACTCACGGCCATCCAGTTGATTCCTACTCATAGCGACCCCTTCTAGAGTTTCTGAGGAGGTATCTCTATGGAAGTAGATTACCCAGTCTTACTTCAAGATCCATAAAAGTGCAGTGCTCAGCAACCAGGGGCAGGACACGCTCCAGGCCTAGTGGGTGTGTTACTGAAACATGTCACAGACCCTGCCCTTCCCTCTGGTCTTCAGGTTCTCCTGGAAGTCCCAGAGAAGAGATACAGTTAAGCCCAAAACCAAAAAAAAACCCACTGACTCATAGTGACCCTCTAGGACAGAGTAGGGAGCTCTGGTAGCATAGTGGCTAAGACACTTGCCTGCTAACCAGACGGCTGGCGGTTCAAACCCACCAGCCACTCCTTGGAAGGAAGGTTGGGCAATCTTACTTCCGTAGTGATACTGCCTCAGAAACCCAAGAAGGGGTCGCTATGAGTCAGGTATGACTCGACGGCACATAACAACAACAACAACAGGACAGAGTAGAACTGCCCTGTAAGTTTTCAAAGGTAGTAATCTTTATGAAAGCTGGCTACCACATCTTTCTCCCATGGGGCAGCTGGTGAGTTCAAACCACTGACCTTTTCTATGAGCAGCCAAGTGCTTTAACCATTGCACCATCAGCACTCCTTAGTAAAGCTCAGACCTCCCAAATTTTATACAGTTCAGAATCTCTCCCATCTACTGAGTCAAGAATTAATCTGTAATGAATGTTGTGTTTCATCAAGTTGCTTTTCGACTCATAACAACCCCATGTGACAGAGGAGAACTGCCCCATAGGGTTTCCTAGGCTGTGATCTTTATGGGAGCAGATAGACAAGTCTTTCTCCCTCGGAGCCACTGTGTGGGCTAGAACCACCAACCTTTTGGTTAACAGCTGACCACTTAACCAATGCATCATCAGTGTCCTTAATTAAATTGTAGGTGTCTGAAAGGAGAGAATGGTTCCATTTTAGCCTCTGACCCCATGAGGCACAAGATTGTAGGGTAGAATTATGCCAGATAAGGAAACAAGGCCTGCAAAAGAGAAATGATCCTACAAGGGTCACACACCAACTAGTGATGAAGCCCACATTCTTTCCTCCATCTTCTAGAGTTACCACCTAATAATACTTGGTACTGAGAGGCTGAAGTCCTCAGGGCAATCAGAAGTCACAGTTGAAGCCACTGACCTAATTCAAGTATTGGGAGGGACATCTGGAAGATGATCAGAAATGTCTAACACCCACAGGGAAGGGCAGATCTAGCTCTTGGCTCTGAAGTTTACAAGCTCTGAGACACTGAGCAAGTCCTTTTCCCTCTGGGCTACCTGGGAAATGAAGCAGCTGTCCTGACTCTGAGGTCCCTTCCAACCTGAATCTCAGGGCTTCCCAGGCTTCAGAGGAGGAGCTGTAAGGCCAAAACTGAAGTCTTCAAGTCAAATCTTTGTATTGTTCTGACTTGTCTTTTACAGGAAACAGGCCCCCCGGTTATTCTACGACTTGGTCCCTGCAGCATCCCCTTCTCTCTGCCTCCTGCTCCCAAATGGGCCTTACATGCTTACGCGTGCACAGGCACACATGCTTGTGCACACACACACACACACTTATCACTGTACTGCAATTGATGGAGGGGAAGGGAGAAGTAGTGCCTATCTAGCAAGGGTGCCAGCCCACAGCCTTCACCCCTACCCACTCCAATCACTCTGCCTCTGTGTCATCACTAGTCCCCTCTTCTTCCTGCCCCAACCCTCAACTGAAGACACTCCTTCCAGCTAGATCCTTTGGGGGCAGGGAGTAGGGAGAGCACAGAGTGGGATGGGGAGGGGACCTCTGCCCCGGGCATCTCAGGGAGAAGACCACTTGGTCTCTGCTGACTGAGTATTCTCTCTGTTCCCATTTGTCCATTTCCCAAGTGGGAGGTTGGGATGAGCAGACAGAGGTCACCAGCCTGACCCAGTAAGGATGCAGAACATGACCAGGCTGGAGGACCTATCCCATCACACACAGGGGAGCAGGGAGGGGGAAGCCTCTTGCCCAGCCTCTCCAGGGACCCTGGTCAGGTCACCAGGTTCTCCTGGTCCTCCTCCCCAGTGCAGGCAGTGTTCCAGATGGTGCTTGGGTAGATGTGAGTGGGGGAGCCTTTATCTCATGTCAGTTCACTGTATGGATTTCAGGGAGAGCTCGTATTTCAAAACTGGCAGCAGTGGGAGTGGGGCGTAGCAAAAGAGAAAGAAGATAAATCAAAGACCGAACCCCCTAAAGAAAAAGGCTTCCCGCCCACCCCGTGGCCCCCCGCCAGTCCCCAGTGACTGGCACAGCACCAGCCTCCTATTGAATCTTTAATTAAAAGAACAGGGCTTACAGGGGCACTTGGGGATGGGTGTCAAACTACATACCTAATCTGTACCAGAGACTGCCTCTCCATGAGAGCTGAGTAGGATCAAAGCTGCCTCCTCTGAGCCTCACTCTCCAGGGGAGCTGGCAGGAAAAAAATATTTGGAAAACCATAAAAATACAGATGAAGAAAAAGAAGAGAGCTGGGAGTAGGAGGGGGTCTGAGGAATGCAGGCTGAGGAAAACATACTTGGTTCCTGGTGTCTTGCTCTTCACTCCTGCCTCAAAACCCAAAAAACCAAACCCACTGCCTTCGTTCGAGTGGATTCCAACTCACAGTAACCCTGTGGGGCAGAGTAAAACTACCCCATAGGGTTTCCTAGGTTGTAAATCTTTACAGAAGCAGACTGCCTCATCTTTATGCCCACAGAGCAGTTGGTGGATTTGAAACACAGACCTTTTGATTAGGAGCCCAATGCTTTAACCACTGTCCCTCCACAGCTCCATTCACCCCCACCTCAGTGACAGGAAAATGGGCTTCCTCAGCTCAGGGTCATTGCAGTGAGCCCCCTGCCTCCCTGCACCTGACTCAATGGAAGATCCATCTGTAACTTCCTTCTGTCTTTGTTGTCATTACTTCTAACCTCACTGACCGCAAGTGCCTTCTCTTCCAGGTCTCTAAGCCTTTGCAGCTGCTGCTTCCTCTGCTGGAGCATCCTTGAGTTGGGTTTCCGTCATTTGCAATCAAAAGAATTTAACATAAAAGGTTATTCATAGAGAAGGGAAGAATAGATAGTAGTTAAGTGTGTGGACTTTGGAGGTGAATTGCCAAGGTTCAAATCCCTGTGCCACCGCCTGCTAGCTGTGTGACCCTGGTCAAGCCATTTCACTTCTCTGTGCCTCAGTTTACTCATCTGCCAAGTTGGCTGTAACAGTACCTAACTCACAGGATTGCTGTTAATGAGATAATATCTGCAAAGTGCTTAGAAGAGTGTGCTATTATGTAAGGGCAGGCCATTACTGCTATAAGAACATCCTGATGGGCCTGCTAGAAAGGGCTGCTTTCCACAGCAGTAGTGTGAGTTCCTCAGTCAGGTAGATGAGGAGAGTGTGGAGGGCAAGTGGGGAGAATGTGGAGGCTGAGTGGGAAAAGTGTGGCAGGGAGAGTATGGAGTGTGGAGTGAGAAGAGTGCAGGGGACCATGGGAAGTGTTAGAGAATGAGGGGATATGTATGTGGGGCCCTCTCAGAAGCCCTTGTCCTAGGTGTGGCACTAAGGAAACAGATGCCTGCAGGCTCTGCAGAGCCAGCACTGAGCTCTGGTCAAGGTACCTGCCTGCTGGAGAGGACTTTTATTTCTCTGAATGGGCATCCCATCCTTACAGGAGCTGGCCTCCTCCAAGAAGTCTTAAGATGCACCTTGCTACCAAAAAACCAAACCTACTGCCATATCGAGTCGATTCTGACTCATAGTGACCCCCATTGGGTTTCCAAGGTGGTAAATCTTGACAGAAGTAGCTTGCTCCATCTTCCTTCCACAGGGTGGCTGGTGGGTTTGAACCACCAACCTTCTGGTTACCAGTCAAATGCCTTAGGTCTGGCACCACCAGAGGATTTTATGATTTCTAAACTTCCATCTGGGCTAATGTGAATTCCTCCTACTATCACTGTTGCTTTGGGGTCGTTGTTGGATCCTGACTCCTAATGACCCCATGTGACAGAGTAGAACTGCCCCAAGGGGTTTCCTAGAGTGGAATCTACAGAAGCAGATGGCCAGGCCTTTCCTCCCAAAGAGTTACTGGATGGGTTGGAACCACCTCCCTTTGGGGTACCAGTGGAGCACTCTACTGTTGCACCACCAGGGCTCCTTTCTACTATCATAACTTTGCACTCTTTCTTAAGAACTCTTAACCAATGTTTGAGGTAAGCACAGGCTTACTTGTGCTTACTTACTAATCTGTAGTGAACAATTTCACCCATCAAAGATTCTGCTTCTAGGTATGGCTGACATCTGTCTCCCAACCCCACAGCACCTTCCTACAGAATCAAAGCCTCTTTTCAAATTTACAGTCCTGATAGGGATGGAGTTCCCAGTAAGTTAGGTAAGCACAGGCTTACTTGTGCTTATTTACTAATCTTTCTCATTTTTCACCCCTTCACATGTTTTGATGTGGTGAAAGTCATGTGAAATTGTTCACTACATATTAGTAAGTAAGCACAAGTAAGCCCATGCTTATCTTGCTTATTGGGTAATCCACTCGGGCTCATAACTCTGGCCTCCTTTTGCAAATAGAGCATTTGTCCCACCCACCCACCCTTTACTTTACAAAGTTTAACGAAATCAGCAAAAACATTTCCATTTGCCTAGAAGGCTGGCAGTTCAAAGCCACCAGCCACTCCTCGGAAGGAAGATAGGGCAATCCACTTCCATAGTGATACTGCCTTGGAAACCTAAGGAGAGGTCGCTATGAGTCCGATCTGACTAGATGGCAGTGGGTTTGGTTTGGTTTGGTTTCTCTAGTGGAAGGTGGGGAGGTGAGTGGGAGATAGGGTGGTAGGGTAATTAAATAAATTCTGCTACAGTATGAAAGAATGCACAGCATTGAGTATTATTAATGGGATGCTCTTGCCAATGAATTAACATAAACAATCCCTCTCTCCTGTCTGGTACTCAGTAAATATTTGTTGAATTAATGAATGTTTACAGCATGTGCTTCTGACTTCCCTGCTCTGATAAAGTTCGTGCAGCCACATCAGCCTCAAACCTAATTCCTATGCTATCTTTGTTTTGGAATCCCAGGTCAAGGTGAAGAAAATGTTTGTTGAAAATAAGTGAGAGACTCTACACCAATATTCAATGCAATACTATTCACAATAGCCAACAGGTGGAAACAACCTAAATACCCATAAGCGGATGGATGGATAAACAAAATGTGTAACACTACTCAGCCAGTAGGAGAAATGAAGTCTTGATACATGCTGCAGTATGGATGGAACTGGAAAACATACTGAGTGAAATAACTCAGTTACAAAAGGACAAATATTGCATGATCTTTGTGGTAAAGTTGTGTGTCAACTTGGCAGGGCCTGGTTTTGAGTGCCTGGGCAGCTGGATGTGGTTATTCCCCATGATGAGACTAGTAATCAGTTCCATGGTGGAACCTAGTGGAGCAGCTGAGTAGCTTGTCTTGGGGATGTGGTCTGCTTCCTGCATATAAGAAAACACTTTGAAAAAGGTCTATGAGTTTTTGGCATGCTTGGACCCTACATGTAGACGAATCTTCATTCAACAGCTTGCCATGTTGGCCCTGCTGACCTGGGGACTGTTTCTGGACTTGAACTATAGACCTGTGGTGTTGTTTGATAATCTTGGGACTGTGCCATTTTACTTGTCACCCTTAAGTGTGTCAGCCTTAGCAGCCAGCAGCTGCCTGAGTTAAGAGAAGCCTCCAGCTTCAGTGGGCCCTGGGAGCAAGAGGCAGAGCTGAAGTCTGAGGTTGAGAGGCCTTTACTCAGCCCCTAGAACTTTGGACTCAGACTTCTAGCTTCCTAAACTGTAAGAGAATAAACTCCTGTTTGTTAAAGCCACGCATTTGTTGTACTTTCTATTCGAGTGGCACTAGAGAACCTGGTAGCTTAGTGCCTAAGGCACTTGACTGCTAACCAGAAGGCTGGCAGTTCAAACCCACCAGCCACTCCTCGGAAGGAAGATGGGGCAATCTACTTCCGTAGTGATACTGCCTCGGAAACCCAATGGGTCACTATGAGTCGGGTCTGACTCAACAGCACATAACAACAGAGAACCAAAACAATCTTACATATATGAAATAAGATATATAGAAACCAAAGGTTATTAGTGGTTACCGGGGGTGGGAGGGAGGAGGAAAAGGGGAGTTTTTGCTTAGGGGGCATTGAGTTTATGCTAATGGTGATAGAATAATTTGGAAAAAGGTAGTAAGAATGGTTATACAATAGGAAGAATCATCAATGTCACTGAATTGTACAGGCAGAAGTTGTTGAGATGATGTATGTTTTGTTATGTATATTTTCACCACAATTAAAAAAAAAAAAAAAAAGTGAAAACATCCAATTGGGGCCATCTACTTTTTGTATTTGGTATGGGGCAGGGCCAACCTAAGGATCCCTGATAGAACAATGGGTAAGCTGTCAGCTGCTAACCAAAAGGTTGTCAGTTCAAACCTACCCAGTGGCTCCATGGGAGAAAAGCTTTGGTGATCTGCTTCTGTAAAGGTTACAGCCTAGGAAAGCCTAAGAAGCAGTTCTACTCTGGGGTCCTAGTGAGTCTGAAATCGACTCATGGCACTAGTAACAGCTCAGGGTCTGCCTGGCTTGGTGGTGGGGATTTGAGAGTGAGCACTCTTCCTCCAGCTCAAGTTCTCTGGATCCCAGGCAAACCACAGTTATAGGCTGCTCCTCCTTTATGGAAATGTGCTAGGACCCCACACATGGCCCCGGTAAAGAGCCAATTTGTGGAAATCATGGTTCTCTGCTAGCCCAGGAGCATGTGGGGAAGAAGAAGTGATTCCTGAAGGACCAGTTCTGCCTTTCCCTGGGTCGAGCTTTCCTCATTACAGAGATTTAAGTTTCTCCAAAGGGCTATGGCATGCCTGGTGGTGCTTGGTGAGCATCCCACAGGAAATCACATACAAACACTGTTCACTACCTGTACACAGAGCCTACTGAGAGATTCTAGGGACAATAATTTCTGAGTAAATTACTTACATGCAGAAGGGTACACCCCAGCAGCTGGGGGACCGGAGCAGGCATAGGAGGTAGGAATAAGTGACTTGTGCATTAATCACAAAGCAATCAGTAGATGACAATGGGCCTTGGAGCCCTTGGGTCTCTCTAGCTGGGCAAGGCAGAAGGAAAGGTCATCCTTGCCAAGCAACTCCCATCCATCACAAAGACACTCACTTACCTGTTTTCTTATGCCTTTTTTTTTAAGGCTCAGCAGAAATGTTGCACTGGCCTGGCTTATCGTCCTTGACCCTGCCCTCTGGCTATGCCAGCATCCACCTGCCCTGTGACACACACCTGGCCATGGAGTCTCCTCGGTCTAGCAGAGTGCAGGGGAGCAAGTGGCTTTAGCTAGTTAACCTTTAGGAAACTGGTTAGTGGATTCAGCCCACCTTAGTTGCTGACACCTGGAAACTTCTCTTCTTATGCACACTGTACCTTCCCCAGTTATCAGGGCCCAAGAAGGCGTGCGGGCAGGCAAGAGGCAAAATTGTGACATAAATGCTGTAAGTCCTCTTTGCCTCCCACCTATCTATTAGGCTGTCCCTCCCCAGCTCCTTCCCTCTGCTGGTTCTATTTCCCCAGCCCTCTACACCCCCTGAGCCAGAGGTCCCTACTGGATGGAACTCCCTTCTCACCTGCCCCTGGGCCTCTCTGAGCTATGCCCTAACACTTGGATCCAATCCTGTTCCCAGGTCTAGATCAATGTTTCTGAGGATATTTTCATGGCAAGTGTGTATGTCTTCCAGGTCATTTCCATTTTTTTGCAGGGAGCAACGTCTTTACCCAGGTATAACACTTGGCAGTGGATTTCAGCAGTGGTGATAAGTGTGTGCATCGGGGGGAGAGACGCATGAGGCTATTGCATGGCTCAAATCACAGATAAAGCATGAGGTTTGTGTTTAAATCCTGACACAACTTCCTAGCTGTATAACCTTGGGCAAGTCACTTAACCTCTCCCAGTCCCTCCTCAATAACAGGGATAAAAATACCCACCTCACAGAGCTAACTGATGAGGAGATTTAATAAGCATATATTTTAAGATCTGGGTACAGAGTCAAAACCATTCTCATTAGCAGAGTAATGCTGATGCTCCCAGCATTGGGGGTGGAGGGCATGGGAGGATCAAACGGTCCTTTGCAGTGAATACCAGCAGGGCAAGCTATTTTAAAGGCATTTAGCCCCAAATATCTACAACACTTGTGTACTGCACTCCCTGGATTTCCATCATTACAGACATTGCTGTGGGTCAGCATTATTTTCTCCCTTGGGAAGTCAAAGCCACTAAGGCTGTAATGTGAAAAGTTTAATCAAATTATTTTGTTTGCTTATTTTGAGTATCAGAAGACAGAGTGTTCTGGGGCTTAGAAACCAGAAGAAAGCACAATTCCCCAGGTATGGAAGGCAGAAAGGGGCAGCCTGGTGGCACAAATGTTGGCACCTAGCAGATCCACAGGAGAAAAGACCTGCTTCTGTAAAGATTACAGCCAAGAAAACCCTATGAGGCGATTCTACTCTGTCACATGGGGTTGCTTATGTGTCAAAATTGACTTGAAGGCACAGAACAACAATATGAAAGACAAGTTATAGGCCAGGCACTGAGCCAAGGGCTTTCCTATCCATGACCTCATTCTACCCCCACAACAATTCTTCTTGTTAAATGATGTTTTCTTAAAGCTCAAATCATGATACTCACACAAATAGAAAATTCACAAAAGTGAACGACTTTATTTGACTCATCAGTTAATGAGGGAACTAGTAAGATGTTAAAACTCGTTCAAAGGAAAATCTGAAGAGCAAATATGTATATATTTAAGTCATCAGGAATGCTGAAATTAAATTGCCTAATAGATGCAAAACTGGTCAATACCCACAGGGCAATAGTCAATTGCATCTCCCCTGGACATAACTTATGTTCCTATGGTCAAAATCATTTGCATTATCAGTTTCCTACAATTTAGAATTGTAAAATAGCCCAAGACCCTAAAAGGCAGAGAGATAAAGAGTCCATTAGTCAAGACGTCCTAAAAGAATCTCTTTTTTTGCTCCTTTCAAAGTCTTTCACAACTTTTCTTGACATTATGATTATCTTCATTTCATGACAAATCAGAAAGGATAGGGATGGTCACACAAAGTGGAAAAGGGGAAGTTATCAAATCCAGGGGTTCCCAAATGCCTATCTGAGGGCTGGGGAAGTTCAGGACAAGGATGTCATCAGTCTGGGATGTAATGAAAAAGAGAAAAAAGGCTTTCCACAAAGCTAAACGATTTCCTTCGAAAGGCTGTCCTTTATTGGAGATTATATCCTTCCTACATTTATGACATTAAAATGTCTTTACTTTTCAGAAAAATCTACCATACGAGACTGAAAGGGTAGCATTTGCCCAAAAACAAAGTTCAGAAGGCAGGAAAGAAAGACAAATGGAAACCCAGGCAGGAAGTGGGAAGAGTACTTTTACATTGTGAGGGCTACAACCAGTGTTGTGAAACAAAATGTGCATAATTTGTTGAATGGAAAACCAATTTGCTCTGTAAACCTTCACCCAAATCACAATAAAGTGTTTAAAACAAATGTCTTTATGAAATTATGGTGGTAATAATATATGGTAGTAGCAGTAGTTGTTCTTTTTAAATGTCATTGTTTGATGAAATAAAGACTGGTGACCATATGCAAGTACCCACTTTAAAAAAAATTTTTTTCTGGTTTTTGTTCTTGTTGTATTTTGTTTGTTTTCATTTTACTTATCTGTGATAGCCAAAAGTCTAGCAATATTGATCCTATTCACAATTCTGAAATTTTGTGTTAGAGGTAAATGGGCTAAAGGATAATTCCAGAACAATATTGTACAGGTCTGATGACACAGAAACACCCTACTTTTCCCCTTCACTTCTCTCTCCTTCCCCTTCACCAGTTAATTGCCTTGGAGTCAGTTCCTGACTCATGGTGACCCCTCACAGAACAGAAGGGAAGGCTGCCCAGTCCCGCACCATCCTCATGATGGGTTACAGACCAGACTGTTGTGGTCCATAGGGTTTTTGTTGGCTGATTTTTCAGAAGCAGATTGATAAGCCTTTCTTCCTAACCCATCTGAGTCTGGAAGCTCTGCTGAAAGCTGGTCAGCGTCATAGCAACACAGGCCTCTACTGACAGGCTGTACCACCACTGCCACCTCATTAGAAGTCCCCTGTTGTTGTGTGAAGAATCTCTGGGGGCATAGTGGGTAAGGCATTTGGCTGCTAACCAGAAGGTCAGTGGTTCAAACCCACCAGCTGCTCCATGGAAGGAAGATGGGGCAATTTACTTCCATAAAGATTTATGGAAAAAAGCCTCGGTAACCCAATGGAGGTCACTATGAGTTGGAGTCAACTCAATGGCAGTGAGTCTGGTTTGGTTGATTGTTGTGTGATGTCAATTCCTACTCACAGCGACCCTATATGACAGAGGAGTAGAACTGCCACATAGGGTTTCCTAAGCTGTAATCTTTACATGAGAAAATCACCAGGTCTTTTTCTCCTGAGGAGCCATTGATGGGTTTGAATTGCCACCTTTTAGTTGGCAGCCATTTTGGTTAACTTAACCACTGTGCCATGAGGGCTCCTTTTAGAAGTGTCCTAGCCCTTGTCCTCTAAGACAAGGAGAATGGGGAGCTGACGTGGACATGGAAGGCCTCCAGATACAGAGGCTGAGCAGAGAAGGGGGAAGAAGGAGATGACTGATAGTCTGACTCTTAGGGATGCCAGAGGGATGGTGAGAAAATACCTTCTCTGGTGCTGGCCTCAATTCATTCCACACATCCTGCTGCATGGCTTATCAACAGCCTCCACTGCCATGATCCTCACTGTTGGTTGCAGAGAAATTTCTAAGACCCGATAAATTCTGGCCTGTGCTGGCAGGCCAGCCAAGAAAGACAGGCAATAGGGCTTGGAGCCACTTCCCTTCCTGAGAGCTACCCCAGGACCTGAAATATAGGGATGTGAGCAAAGGCAGTAGCGAGAGGATACAGACTTCAGAAGCTGAAAGTTGACTAACATCCAGTGAACTGGAACAGAGACTTCCTAGCACGTTAGATGTCTGTATTTGCAGCCTGGTTTTCCAACTTCTCCACATCAGGAGTTTGGTGGTCAAAGCCCTGCCAACTCCCCAACATTTGACTATCCCACTGCTAAATGCCAGAAGCCATCAAAGGCACAGTACTGCTCTGCTGGGGAGCAGGAAGCCCTAGCAGGCCAAAGCCTGAGGGAACAGGAGACCACACTCACTGGAATTTTGGGTTTCATTGTAAACAAGGTAAACATTCCAGCATGGTGCAAGGGGGAAGGAGGATTGAATTTGATGGAGGATCTGTGGGCCCAGCATTCCATGTGTTAAGTACTGCTGTTCTGCAGTTCCCGCCTTCTGCTGGATGAAAGGGCTAGAATAAGAGTAGTGGAAGGAGAGAATTCTGTGATGATTTTTAAGGAGTGTGCATTTAAATTTAACTCATAGTGCAGCTGAACAGCTGGGTTGGAAAATTGGTTGTTTAGCCCTGCCATTGGTATCAGGGACTCACAAGCTGGAAGAGAATAAAAGTAGCTTGATTTTGTAAACTGCTAGTATTCTGCAGCAATGCAATGGGCCTCTAGGGAGTAGGGACTTGAGACTTTTCCCCATTCACACACATCAGGGGGAATGACTGGACCAAGCTACAGAGAGCTTGCCAGATGTCTGAGCTAACAGTTAGCCCTACAGGCCTTGGAAGAGCTCTAGAGATTTTGTGTTCGCAGTTCTGCCTTCAAGGAACTGCTGTTGTTCTTGTTGGGTGCCCTCAGAGCTGAATTAGATCCATAGTGACCCCAGGTGACAAGGTAGAACTGGTCCGTAGGGTTTTCTAGGCTGGCATCTTTACGGGGGCAGATGGCCAGGACTTTCCTCCCACAGAGCCACTGGGTGGGTTTCAATTGCCAATCTAGCAGGGAGCTCTGTATGTGCCCCTAGGGCTCCCTGTCAAAGAATTCAAACAAAACCAAACTCACTACCATCTAGTCCATTCCAACTTATAGCGACCCTCATTGGATTTCCAAGGCTGTAAATCTTCACAGAAGCAGACTGCCTCATCTTTCTCCAATGGAGCTGCTGATGGGTTAGAACTGCTGACCTCTTTGGTTAGCAGCCAGATGCCTTAACCACTGCACCACCAAAGCTCCTTTCTCAAGGAATTTCAGCCCCTCAGAGCTGAAAGGGGTCCCCAGAGAGCATAAAGGAATCCTTGTTAAGTTTGGGTGTCAACTTGGCTGGGCCTAGTTGAGTGGCTGGGCAGCTGGATGTAGTATTCCCCATGATGAGACTGGTAATCAGCTCCATGGTATAATCTACTGGGAGCAGCTGAGTAAGCTGCCTTAGGGATGTGGTCTGCTCCCAGTATATAAGAAGCAACTTTGAGGCAGGTCTCTAGCTTTTGGCATGATTGAATCTTGCATGTAGTCAAGTCATTATTCGGTACCCTGCCATGTTGTCTGATGATCTTGAGACTCTTAATGGACTTGAATCAATGGTCTGCCGTGTGATTTGGTAACATCAGGACTGTGTCTTTTTACTTGTTGACCTTGGATTTGTTAGCCTCAGCAGCCAGCAGCCGCCCGAGTGAAGAAAGCCTCCAGCTCCAGTGGGCCAGGAGCAAGAGGCAGAGCTGAAGCCCAAGGTCGAGGGGCTTTCACTGAGGCCCTAGAGCCTGGCACTTTACCTTGAACTTCTAGCCTCCAAAACTGTAAGAGAATAGACTCCTGTTTGTTAAAGCTGTCCCATTTGTGGTATATTCCTGTCAGAAGCACAAAGTAACCAAAACACCCTGCTTCAGCTCCTGGACAGATGGTCCCCTGGCTTCTGTGGAGCCCCCTGCCCCAGGCAGCACTCACCCTTCCTTTGCCTAGCCTGCTGTGCTGTTGGCCAGCTCAGATGGGCAGTAAAAGTCTTTCCTGTGTGTGCTGAAGCCTGACTCCATTCTATCACCCAGCACGATGAGCAGATATTGTCACACCTTATATGGGAAAAGCCCCTCAGAAATGACCTGACCCACGGGTCATAAATTAGCCATATTCACCTGTAGCCTTTTTTTTTTTTTTTTTTTTTCTTTCCTACCTAGTGTTTTAAAACTATTTGGAAGGAGGGGTTCAAAGTTTATAATAGAGACATTTCCTATAAAAATCTGGGCTTCTGCAATATAAAATCTGGTTAACTGATTTTTTTTTTTTTAAATAAAACATGTCTGGAATCCCATAAACAAAATCCAGAAACTTAAACTTGACTTATAAACTCCCTCCATAGCTCACCTCTTTCCACCTTTAACTCTTTAATCAGTTCTTTCAGATACGCCATACTCACTCTCACCCCCAGGGTTTTGCACATGCTGTTCCGTTTGCCTGGGACCCTCTCTCCCTCCCTCACTGCTCCTCTTTGCAAGGCCAACTCCTACTCTGCCTTTAGCCTGGGCGTCACCGTGTCCATAAAGCCTGCCCAGTCCTCCTAAGACAAGGCCAGGTAGCTTTCCTTTGGCTCCTACATCTTCCCATTTCCCTAACACTTGTCCTGCTGTACTGTCTGGTTCTCCTGCTAAGAAAAAAAAAATCTGGGCTTCTGGATTTATTGAAATATTAGAAAGGCTGACCCCCATAACCCCAAATACCACCCAAAAACACAAGGCTGGAATTGGGTGGTCATTGCCCCCTTTAAGCAGCCATGACTCTCCAGCTACCCTAGTCCCCAGTACTCCCTCCTGTCCCCTGGATCCACCTGCTCACCTTGTTAATGAGCCCAGACTGGTCTCTGTAGGTATGAATTTGTGAGCCCAGGCCTTGTTCATGCTCCAGGTGTTATCAGTGACCATGTACCAGCATTCTCCTTGGCCTACTGTTCACACCCTTCCTTTAGGAACCACTTCTCTTCCTGAGCTATGCTTACCCCAGGACTCCTTTCCTCTGGTCCTCTTCTTATCTTCATCTTGTGACTTCATCAACATAAAAATAACCAAACGGCAAAGCAATGTTGTTTCATACCCCCTTTCCTTTTGTTCAAGGAGCTCCAGTAGCATAATGGGTAAAGCATTTGACTGCTAACCACAAGGTTGCTGGTTCAAACCTACCAGTTGCTCCATGGAGGAAGATGAGGCAATCTACTTCCATAAAGATTTACAGTCTTGGAAACCCAATGGGGGTCGCTATGAGTCAGAATCAACTTGATAGCATTGAGTTTTTTGTTTTGTTTTTTTCCCTTTTGCTCATGCATTTAAATTCATGGTTCTCAACTGAGGACAGGGCCACCTCTATCCTGAGGGCTTTTGAAAATTTTCTGTGTTATCATGATTGGGGCACCTCATGCTTAGAGGCAGAGATGCTAAATATCTTGCTATGCAAGGGATAGTCTCATAAAATAAAGCAAAAATACATCCCTTTCAAAATACCACTAACCCTCATGGAGAAACACTGAATTAAATGGAACACTAATATTTTCTATAGGAGCTCTGGTAGCATAGTGCCTAAGGCACTTGACTGTTTACCAGAAGGCTGGCGGTTAAAACCCACCAGCCACTCCTCAGAAGGAAGGTTGGGCAATCCTACTTCCGTAGTGATACTGCCTCGGAAACCCAAGGAGGGGTCACTATGAGTCGGGGCCGACTCGACAGCAAACAACAACAATTTTTTCTATATCATTTACTTAACTTCTCTGGGCCTCTGTGAAATGAGGACAACATACTTCATTCATGTAACACTACATTTCTTCCTCTTTTTCTTCTTTTTTTAAAATTGTGATTTGGGTGACAATTTACAGAGCAAAACTGGTTTTCCCCTTCAACAGTTCACACAAGTTTTATTTGTGACATTGATTGCAATCTCCACAATGTAACAGCACTCTTTTTACTTCCTCCCTGTGTTTACCACTCATCCTTCTTTTGTATCCTTTCCTGCCTCCTGAGCTTTATCCCTGGGCAAATGCTGCGCTATTGATCGTGTGTGCTAATTGTACTAAAGAGCGCACACCTCTCTGGTGTTACTGTTCAGCCTGTCTAGCGTTTGGGTGAAAGTTGAGCCATGGGGGTGAGTTCAGTTCCAAGCTTGAAGGATACCTAAGGGCCATGGTCTCAGGGGTTCCCCCAGTCTTTATCAGATCAGTAAGCCTGATCTTTTTATGATTTTGAGGTTTGTTCTCAAAATTTTTCTCCCACTCTATCCAGGAACTCCTTTTTTTCAAAATTGTGATTTGGGTGACAGTTTACAGAGCAAATACATCTTCCATACAGCAGCTCACATACACTTTGTTTCATGACATTGACTGCAATGTCCCACAATGCAACAGCTCCTCTCCCAGTTCCTCCCCATAGTTACCTCTTCCCTGTGTCCTTCCCTCCCATGCACTCCTGCCCCCCGAGCTGTCTCCTGTGCATACACAGCCCTTCTATTCTCCCATGATTGCTCTCTCCAAGCAGTGTATCTACCTAATGTAAATGTTCAGCTCATATGCCTGTCTTTTGTTTGGCTGGAAGCCACAGGAGTGGGTTCAATTTCAGACCTGAAGGGCAGCTAGGGGCCATAGTCTCAGGGGTTCCAGCAGGCTCCATCAGACCAGCAAACCTGGTCTTTTTTTTTTTTCCAATGATTTTGAGTTTTGTTCCACATTGTTCTCCCAGGAACTCCTTTTGTGATCCCTTTTAGAGTCCTTGGCAGTGGTAGCTGGGCACCATCTAGTTCTGGTCTTAGGAGGCTGGGGTTCATGTGGTCCATTAGTCCTTTGGACTAATTATTTCCTTGTATCTTTGACTTTCTCTACTCTTCTTTGCTCTGGATGGTAGGAGACCAATAGTTGCATCTTAAATGGCCACTCACAAGTTTTTAAGACTCCAGTTGCTACTCACCAGAGTCAGATGTAAAACATTGTCTTTGTGAACTATGTTATTACGCCAGTTGACCTTAGTGTCCCCCAGGACTATGGTCCTGAGCCCTAGGCCCAGCGACTCATTACCTCAAGAGTACCACTACATTTCAATTTCATGGAGTTGTGAGGGTTCCATGAGATAAAACGGAACACATATTCCAGAGATCGCCTTTCAGCCAAACAATAGACAGGCCTATAAAGTGAACAATAGCATCCATGCCTCTTAGAACCATCAACCATATGAGACCAAAAGGACAGCATTTGCCCAAAAACGAAGTTCAGAAGGCAGGAAGGAGAGGAAAAGGTGGCTGAAGAGAAATGGGGAACCCAGGGAAGAGGGGGGGAAGAGGACTGTTACATTGAGGGATCGCAACTAATATCACGAAACACAATGTGTAAATTGTTGAATGGGGAATTAATTTGCTTGGCAAATAACAATAAAGTGTAAACACACACACACACACACTTAGCATACAATAAATGTTAGCGATGGTGACTGATTCAGAAAATGGAACATTAAGGCAAGGACAGGTATGTCTGCCCATGGACCTGTGTTCTAGTCCTGGCTCTGCTATTGACAAACTATGTGACATCGTCTCTCTGAACAATGAGGGGATTTACTAGATGTCTGGGGTCCCGCCCAACCCAAATATTCTATGGCTCTGTGTTTCTAATAAGACCCATGGCACGTCCTTCTGATTTTCTTTCAGGCTTTTCCAGTCTCAGCCAGCATGCCCAGGTACAATGTTGAAAGCTGACCTGAGGCTGTTATTTCCTTCCCCATCAGATTAAAGAAAAAGGAGAAAAATAAAACCCTATGTGCAGGACAGATACACACTGTGTATCATTGCTTCCCTGAAGTCTGTGATGTTTTGAGGGACGCTGTGGTGGCTGGTAGCCTTGACTTCTCAAAGGGAGTAAGCGTTTTCTCCCCCAGAATACAGGTTCTTGTGATGGTACCTGTCAATCACCAGACTCTCACCACAAAGGGATTCTTGCCAAAAGAAAGCACCTCTGAGGCTCAGCAGTAACACAGAGGCACAGAAATAGAAACACCCTCCCCCTCACGCTCCCTAGCCTGTCTTAAGGGAGGGAGGAGGGGATACAAGGGAAAAATATAAGTTCAATTCATTTGAATAAACGAGAAACTGCAATAGGTTATTACTGAGAGAATAATTTGTAACTAGGTTACAGATAGTCTGAGGAGATGGAGAATGGATATTAGAGATGGACAAAATGGACATTCTTTTGGTAGCTGAGGTGAAATTAGAGTACCATTTACTCAAACTTTCTTACTGCAGATTTTCCTCCTGGATTACAAATCCGGAATCTTACAAATAATTCCTCAAAATACCGGAAGTAAGAATAGTTATGTAAAGACTCGAACCTAGGGGGCTATCGTTAGGCAGATTCACTTGGGTTGTTTTAAGGTGAAGGGTTTATAGGTTACTGGCGCCCTCTGGTGGAACATAGAGGTTTCATCTGCTGGTTGGAGGCGAGAGATTTGATTGGCCACTCTTGTTTGAGGAAGCTGCAATCCCCAGTTTTGATGTCCCTCCTTCATTCAAAGCAGGAGGAAATATCAGGTGTTAAGCACCGCACACGCATCAACTCCTGTGTCCATCATGCGCCGTTTTACAGATTAGAAAGCTGAGGCGTAGGGACATTAAGTGAATTGCCTGAAGTCACCTAGAGAGTAGCTAACAGGGTAATTCGGAGCCAAGGCCTCCGGAAATACTGATAGTTGAAATGTTTCAAACACTCGTGTGCACTTTCATATGCACGTGCACGCACACACGAAAAGAAAAGGAAGAAAGCAGATGCAATTATTCCCCAAATACGTCTCATATTAAGGTAGCAATTTACTCAATTTCGAGCAGTGTAATTTGCTGGAGTTTCAGATTAAGGTTTCCCAATTTAGGATACTAGTTTTTTTAGTTTAACGTCATTCAAATACATGGCTTATTTCCCTCTAGTGATCTTTTTAAAGGTTAATATGAAGGGCAAAGAGCTACAGAATTAGAGCAGGCAAGATGGCTTACCCAGACAAAATTAATCAGCCAGGCAGTGTTTGGCATCCCTTCTTTGTAAAGTGAGGCTGTTGAAGAAAATGATCAATAAGGCCAGGTTCACTATCCTACTTCTCTGTGCTGCTACAACAGAAATAGCACAAGTGGATGGCTTTACAGACAGGAATGTATTATTTTACAGTTTTGTTGTTGTTGTTGTTTGCCATCGAGTCAGCCCCGACTCATAGCGACCCCTCCTTGGGTTTCTGAGGCAGTATCACTACGGAAGTAGCATTGCCCAACCTTCCTTCCGAGAAGTGGCTGGTGGGTTTGAACCGCCAGCCTTCTGGTGAGCAGTCAAGTGCCTTAGGCACTATCCTACCAGAGCTCCTATTTTACAGTTTAGGAGGCTGGAAGTCTGAATTCAGAGTGCCAGCTCAAAGGGCTAGAGGAAGGCCCCTCGACCTTGGGCATCAGTTTTGCCTCTTGTTCCAGACCCATTGGAGCTGGAGGCTTCTTCTGACTTATGCAGCTACTGGCTGCTGAGGCTGACAAACCCAAGATCAGCAGGTGAAACTGAACAATCCCAAGATCAGTGAGCAATATTTAGGCTACTAGTTCAAGTCCAGGAACTCTGACTTGGAGCTGAAGACTCAAGTCAAACACAGAATCCAAATGTGCCAAAAGCTGGAGACCATTCTCAAAGCTTCTCCATATACACTGGAAGTAGGTCACATTCTGAGGTCAACTCCCCTTCAACTGATTAGGGGCTCACAGCAGATTCCACCATAGAGGTGATTACAATTTCATCATGGGGCATAATTACACTCAGCTGCCAAACTACTCAAACCACAGCCCAGCCAAGCAGACACAACCTTAACTACCATATTCACCTAAAAAAAAATATTTTTTCTATGTCTTGCCCTAAACCTGAAATGAGTATTCACTAAACTCTCCTTTCTTTTTCCCACTTCTGAAAGGGTTTCTATGTGTATGTTCAGAAACATTTGAGGACAATATCTGCCTAACTAAAATCTGAGTCCCGTAAAACAAAACTCAACTCATTCTCATCCCTATAATGCTTTCAAGACCATGTTGTCCCTTACTCCTGTGGCTTCCAGCTAAATAAAAGACTGGCATATGGGCTGAACATTTACACCAGGTAGATGCACTCCTTGAAGAGAAGAATCATGGAGAAAGAAGGGCTGTGTATGCACAGGGAGACAGCTCAGGGGGTAGGAGTGCATGGGAGGGAAGGACACAGGGAAGAGGTAACTATGGGGAGGAAGTGGGAAGAGAGCTGTTGCATTGTGGGAAATTGCAGTCAATGTCATGACACAAAATGTGTATGAACTGCTGTATGAAAAATGAATTCCCTCTGTAAACTTTCACCCAAATCACAAGGGAAAAAAAAAAAAGACCATGTTGTTCCTCTCAAACCTTTCCATTGTAGTGTTTAGGCTACAGCTGTGGGTTCTCAGTGTGGTTCCTAGACCAGTGTTACAGATTGAATTGTGTCCCCCAAAAAATAAGTGTTCTAAATCCTAACCCCTATGCCTGTGGTTATAATCCCATCTGGGAAAGTTTTTTCTTTATTATGTTAATGAGACAGGATTAGTATAGGATGTGTCTTGAGTCAATCTCTTTTGAGTTATAAAAAAAAAAGCAGTTTAGGTGCAGAGAAGCAAGCTGGGGGGGCGGGTGGAAATCCCAGGCTGCATGCCCATCACCCGCGAGCTCTGGTAGCATAGTGCCTAAGGCACTTGACTGCTAACCAGAAGGCTGGTGGTTCAAACCCACCAGCCACTCCTCAGAAGGAAGGTTGGACAATCTATTCCGTAGTGATACCGCCTCGGAAACCCAAGGAGGGGTCGCTATGAGTCAGGTCTAACTCGATGGCACATAACAACAATAACAACATGCCCATCACCCAGGAGCAGAAACTCAAAGGAGACAAGGACCTTCCTCCAGAGCAGACAGAGAGAAAGCCTTCCCCTAGAGCCAGTGCCTGAATTCTAGCCTCCTAAACTGTGAGAAAATAAATTGGTTTGCTGAAGTCACCTGGTTGTGGTATTTCTAGACAACTAAGGCAAGCAGCAACACCAGCATCACCTGGGTATTTGATAGAGCTGCAGACACCGGGCCCCACCCAGACCAACCGGATTGGAATCTCTCGAATCTGCTGGGAGCCCAGCAAAATGCTGTGAAAGCCCTCCAGGTGATTCTGATGCCTGGTAAAGTTTGTAAGCCACTGTTCTGCAACAGAACTCTACTTAGGGTCTATGGATGATTGAGAGTCTAGATCACGGATGATTTAGGAGCCTACACTCCTCCGTATGCTCTTGGGATGGTATCTGAAATTTTGCATGTGCACATATCCATTTTTTGGATCCTGAGTGGCCAACTCCTCACCTGAAATGTTAATAACTAAAACCCAAAACCAAACCCACTGCCATCAGGTCAATTCCAACACATGTGCTGTTGTTATTGTTAGGTACCGTTGAGTTGTGTTTGACTCATAGCAACCCTATGCACAGTACAACGAAACACTGTCAGGTCCTGCACCAGCTCCATGATCCTTGCTATACTTGAGCTCTTTGCCACAGCCACTGTGTCAATCCATCTCGTTGAGGACCTTCCCCCCTTTCATTGACCCTCCACCTTATCAAGCATGACATCCTTGTCCAGGGAGTGGTCCCTTCTGATAATATGACCAAAGTAGGTGAGACGAAGTCTGGCCATTCTCACTTCTAAGGAGCATTCTGGCTGCACTTCCTCCAGGACAGCTTTGTTTGTTCTTTTAGCAGTTCATGGTGCTTTCAGCATTCTTAACCAGCACCCTGACTCAAAAGCATCAACTCTTCTTCAGTCTTCCTTATTCATTGTCCAGCCATAGTGACCCTATTAAAAAAAAAAAAAAAAAAAACCTCACTGCCATCGAGTCAATTCTGACTCATAGTGACCCCCTTTGGGTTTCCGAGGCGGTAAATCTTTATGGAAGTATATTGCCCAGTCTTCCTTCCACAGAGTGGCTGGTGAATTTCAACTGCCAACCTTCTGGTTAGCAGTCAAAATACCTTAGCTACTATGCCACCAGAGCTCCTTTATAATGACCCTATAGGACGGAGTAAAACTATGCCATAGGGTTTCCAAACCAAAAAACAAAACTAAATTCGCTGCCATCAAGTCAATCCCAACTCACAGTGACCCCTCCTTGGGTTTCCAAGGTGGTATCTCTATGGAAGTAGATTGCCCAGTCTTCTTTTTGAGGAGTGGCTGGTGAATTCGAACGACCAGCCTTCTGGTGAGCAGTCAAATGTCTTAGGTACTATGCCACCACAGCTCCCTAAGGTTTTCAAGGCTGTAAATATTTACAGAAGCTGCCTGCCTCATCTTTCTCCAGTAAAAGGGCTGGTGGGTTCAAACTGCTGACCTTTTGGTTAGCAGCCAAATGCTTTAATCACTGTACCACCAAAGCTTCTTACCATTATGAATTACTATTCTGTAATTCTGTTTCATGCTAAACAATCCCTGCCTACACCCACAAACTTTTTTCTTTCCTTTACTTTTTTGCATTACAGGGTACCTGGGTATCCCTCAAATCTTGGTGATCTTTCTCCCATACCCCATATATCTTCAATACAGGAGATGGGGCCTCCTCAGTATTGTACTAGACACTAGTCCTCCACATTAGAAATCTCTTCTCTTTTGAGACTTAGACTTATACTTCCTTGTGCTCCTTCTTTATTGCTGTCATTATTGTGACCTTCCAGGTACTTTCCTTCACTTATTACAGACTTTATGTTCTGTGATAGTTAAGGTTGTGTGTCAACGTGGCTGGGCTGATTCTCATTGGTTTAGCAGTTATGATGTAGCCATTCCCTATGATGAGATCTGATATAATGTAATCACCTCCATGATTCGCTATGAGTGGTCAATCAGATAAAAGGCAGTTTCCTTTAGGGTGTGGCCTGCTTCCAATATATATGGAGAAGCTCTGACTTTCTACTGATCTGGATCCTGTATCTATCTCATCATCTCTGGTTCCTGCAGAGTGCCTAGTGATCTTGGGATTGTTGCCTTCACAGCCTGTGACTCCATTGCTCTCATCTTAACTGCCAATCTCGGTTTTGTCAGCCTCTGAAGCTAGCAGCCTGCTGCCTGCCTACCGATCTTGGGTTTGTCAGCCCCTCCAACTGCATGAGTCAGGAGAAGCCTTCAGCTTCACATGTGGCCCACAGACTTGGGACTTGCCAGCCTTTACAACTGTGTGAGCCATTTACTTGCAATCTCTCTCTAAATAAATATATATAGAAAGCGAGCTTTACTATCAGTTTTGCTTCTTAGGGAATTCAGCCTAAGATATAGCCTAAGAGCCTACACTCCATCATCCAGAGTGGCATCAATGTCCATGAGTGACCCATCCAACACCTCAGCCTCATAGGACCTTGGTCACTCAACACTCAAGACTTTCACCTCTACAACAATCCACCCACCCACTCCAAGACACACCCTGGAATTGCCCTCACTTGAGATTGCTCTGTCTCTGTACCAGCGGCCCGCAATCACATAGGCTTGTTTCTCCTATTGCAGGACAGCTACAGGTCTGGTCTCTGTTGTCTTCAATCATAGAGCTGGGCTGAAGGAGCAGCTTCCTTTCTGGGGCACAATGGCCTCATGGCAGAAGGAAGAGAGCAACGGCTGACCCACGCAGTGGTCCCTAACCCTCTGTTCAAAAGTAACACGCTTCATTTCCATCCAGATTTCATTGGCCAGACCTAACATCAATGGGGCAAGAAAAAATGCTCTCAGGCCTGGTAGAGATGTGGTAAATGTTTTGTCAATAATACAACCTAACACAACCTGTGAATCTTTTATCAGAATCTCTCTCATAGTGACCCGTCCTCTGAGCTCTTTGTCCACCACACGAGTCTTCCTGTCATTAAGGCTTTTCAGTTCCTATGGGGCCCCACCTAGCTTCACTCTCTTCCTCTTTACAGCCTTCTAGACTACAACCGTTACTTCATCTGTTAGAGAAGCAGAATAGCCAGGAAGAATTGAGAGTCCAGACTGAGGGTCATTAATGTGTATTAACACCAATCTAGAGAAGCCCTGGTGGCACAGTTGTTAGAGCACTTAGCTAACCGAAAGGTTAGTGGTGGGAACCCACCAGCCACCCCACGGGAGGAAGATGTGGCAGTCTGCTTCCGTAAAGATTACAGAAATTGCTAAGGCAGTTCTACCCTGTCCTATAGGGTTGCTGAGTTGGAATCAACTCAACGGCAATGGGTTTTTTCTTTAACACCAATCTACAAGTTGTATGCTTTCTCTCCTGTTAAGTACTCAGCAGCTGGGCCCAGGGGTTCTCAACCAGTAGAGATTTCTGCCTTCTAAGGGACAGTGGTGGAGTGATTAAGTGTTCAGCTGCTAACCCTAAGGTCAGTGGTTCAATCGCATTAGCAGCTCTGTAGAAGAAAAGACTTGGTGGTCTGTTCCCACAAAGATTACAGCCTAGGAAACCCTATAGGGCAGTTCTACTCTTGTCCTATAGGGTCACTATGAATTGGAACTGACTCAACTGCAACACAATTTTTTTTTTTAAAGGACATTTGGCAAAGTCTAAAGACATTGAGGACTAAGGTGCGCCTGACACAAGCCATGATATTTCCAATCACCTTGTATGCATGTGAGAGCTGGACAATGAATAGGGAAGACCGAAGAAGAGTTGATGCTTTTGAGTTGTGGTGCTGGCGAAGAATGCTGAAAGTACCATGGACTGCTAAAAGAACTAACAGATCTGTCCTGGAGGAAGTGCAGCCAGAATGCTCCTTGGAAGCAAGAATGGCCAGACTTCGTCTCACCTATTTTGGTCATGTTGTAAGAAGGGACCATTCCCTGGAGAAGGATGTCATGCTTGGTAGGGTGGAGGGTCGACGAAAGAGGGGGAGGCCTTCAACGAGATGGATTGATACAGTGGCTGCGATGATGGGCTCGAGTATAGCAGGGATTGTGGGGCTGGTGCGGGATCGGGCAGTGTTTCGTTCTGCTGTGCATGGGGTCGCTATGAGTCGGAAACGACTCGACGGCACTTAACAACAACAACAACAACAACGACATTGTCAATTGTCTCCCACGTGGATATTGCTTTATCTATCCAACTCCCTTACTAGACTGTTAGCAACTTGAAGGCAGCTTTCTTGCTCACTATTGTATTCTCAGTACCAAGGTATCTCTGGCTCAGATATAACACTAAGTATTGACTAAATGAATTTAACTACTATCCTTTCTTGTGAAGGAAAAAGCAAAAGCAAAACATTTATCAAGTGAGTTGAGGGTTGGGGATGTATGTAGCAAGATTCTCTCTGTATCCCCAAACCTGTAATGACTTGTTTTTCTAATAGGAATAATTCTTTCTATACTTTTAAAGGCTGGATTTGTGCGTATTCTAGGAAACAAGTAACAACTTGGAATTTGTCTGCTAATAAGTTTATAAGCTTAAGTTTTCAGCTTGCCTTTCTCTAGCCTCCAAACTACCTTCTGCAGACATCCACCCTCAGCAGCAGGACTCAGGGGGGATACAAATCCCCTGAAAACAAAGCACTGCTTTTCTCTCCCCTCACTGGAGTTATGCAGTTGAAATCACATTAAAGGGCACCTGAAAGGGAAAGTCACAAAAGGTGGGAAAGATGGAAAGATAATGGGACACAGAAGTTGGCCCCATCCTTGTCTCTATGGTTCCTCTTGCCTTTTTAGTAATTTTTCATTGTTAAAAGTATTATCCCTGTATTTAGCTTCACCCCTGCCCTACACCAGCATCTCCTCACACAGCCATAGACCATCCCTGCCTAAGAGATGCCATTTTTATTCTAACAGTGCCCCCAAAGGTTGTGCAGTGCACATCAACTTGCACAACTGTATGTGGTGGCTAAACCCTCACCTAAGTAAAAGACACTCCAAGTTCAGGCCAATGGGCCAGGGGTCTCACTCACCTTAATAACCTTAGCTATGTGAATAACCTTTTGAAAAGCATGCAGGCTAGTAAGCTCCAGGTGGAAAGCCCCACTCCTTTGATAACTCCCCAAACAGAAGAACCTGAGAGCCATGTGCCAGTGGCTTCAATGAAGCCTGAAAATAATTGTATTTTTTTTTAAATAAGAGGTTTCTTAAATTTAATGGAGGACCATAATCCCCAAAAGCAGCCCTGCTGGCACAGTGGTTAAGCACCTGGCTGCTAACCAAAAGGTCAGCCGCTGGGACCCACCAGCCACTTCATGGGAGAAAGAGGAGGCAGTTGGCTCCCGTAAAGATTACAGCCTTGGAAATTCTATGGGATAGTTCTACTTTGTCCTATAGGGTCACTATGAGTCAGAATCGATTCAATAACAGTGGTTTGGTTTTCTAGTATAATCCCCAAGATTAAGAACCAATACCAGAGACCCTAGCACCTAAGTGATTTAATGCATATATTGTGACAAACCCTCTATAGCTTTCACACTAGACCCAATTCTAATTCACAAGGAAGAAGAACACTGTATCTGGCAACTCTTTGCAAGCTCAATAAGCAAAGAGGCAAATTTATCATCTCACCCTTCGAAATCTTTTTGATTACAATGAGGGTGGACAATACAAGGCCCCTCTGGTAGCATAGTGCCTAAGGCACTTGACTGCTAACCAGAAGGCTGGTGGTTCAAACCCACCAGCCACTCCTCGGAAGGAAGGTTGGGCAATCTATTTCCGTAGTGATACCGCCTCGGAAACCCAAGGAGGGGTCACTATGAGTCAGGTCTGACTTGACAGCACATTAACAACATAACAGCCCAGAGAGACGGCTTTTCTTCCATCACTTAGGCACACAGGTACTGGACATTCTCTAACTCACAATAACTGTGGTGACGGTTACTTCACAATTTCACTGCCTAACTAGCTCAATGTTTTAAAACAAAACAAAACAAAACAAAAACTGACCCTACAAAAACTGAATGTTTACTTCAGAACTGGGACCTGAAAATGAAATACAATTACCCTCATAGGTTCCCAGGGGGAAGATATCTAAAGTCACTATTGCTTTTAAGTCCAGTAACTTCTCCTGCAAAAGTTAATCTCTTCTTTCTCAAATCAGACCAAAGATTGTGCACAGCAACAGAAACAGATTTTATTTTTGTTGTACAAACAAAATTACATTATCTCCCCAACAATGACCACAGAGGCAGAGTGAAAAGTAACGCACAAAATAGCACAAAAGAATAGACAGCTATTAAAAGCATTACACAGTGCAAATGCCAAAAAAGATACAGTGCCAACTTGGGAGTTGCCATAGATTTATGTACCCCAAAAATATGTCAACTAGGACATGATTCCCAGTAATGTTTGACTGTCCTCCATTCTGTGAAATCTTTCCCCTCCATTTTGAGGTGTTGCAAATCCTAACCTCTGTATGTTAATGAGGCAAGATCAGTGTATATGCAGTGTCTTGAGCCATAGCCTTACGAGGGTGTGACTTGAGTCACACCCTTACTTAAGTCACACCTTCTATCTTACAAGAGATACAAGGAGAGAGAAGTGAGCAGAAAAGGAGAGACCTCACTTCTACCAGGAAAGAAGAACCAGAAGAGTGTATCCTTTGGACCCAGGGTCCCTGCACTGAGAACCTCCTTGACCCAAGGGAGAGAGAGATGCCAGGACACATGAATATCACCCAGGAGCAGGAGCTCAGAAGAAACACAGATTTCCCCTCACAGTTGACAGAGAATGCCTCACCCTAGAGCCGGCACTCTGAATTTAGGCTTCTAAGTCTCCTAAACTGTGAGAAAATAAATTTGTTTGTTAAAGCCATCCACTCATGGTATTACTGCTCCAGCAGCACTAGATAACTGAGATAGGGTATTTATTTAAAAAAAAAAAAAAAAAACTAGGCAAGAACACATAACATTTCTCCCTCTGTCCTCCGTGAGTACCAGCTTGTACATGGTACTAACTGGACACTATTCAGTTATTTTAAACAGCATTTTTCTTCCTACTTTATAAAACAACATTTGCTATTTGCTCATTGTGACTACCTGACCTGAAATATTATTTGGAAAACTGCATGTTCTCTGGGCATGACAGTGGATTTTACACTATTTACTCAAGCTCATGTGGGAAGAATTTTGTACATCAGGACAACTGTAAAGCAGTTGCATCAGGACAGAATGCACCATCCAAATGTACACACACTTCCCTCAGAACTTAGAGACAGATTTCTTCTGATCAAGAGTCTCCTTTCAAGGAAAGGACATGTGAGCTAGAGGCATGGGTAAAAGAGCTTTAACAAATGACATCAGCTCTGTCAGGCAGGCACAAAGGGGAGCTGTGCTGTTTCCACGACACAACACAAAGTGTTCTGAATACATACCCCAGGGCTTGGTCTACCGAGAGCATAACAACTTCTTATATCTTTATCCAGGGCAATTAAGGCTTTAAGTTGCCCCGCCATACTTAATCCCCACAACAAACCATGAGGTAGAAATGGTAGGTGTGTGTACTCATTTCACAGAAAAACTGAGACTTGGGCAGGTCAAGAAGCAGGACTCAAGACTGGTGGAATCATCTTATCTCTACCCAAGTGGCACTTCACAGTGCACTGACTAGCGCAGAGACATGGACAAGGGGAGTCCCATTCGGAGCTTGGTGACGATGTCTACAGTGCAGTGTTAAGGAGATCAAGAAACACTCTTGCCTTTAAAGCATTTTCTGTTGGTTTTAAAAGGGAGAAGGGGAAAAACCAAAGGAGACATCCTGATTCTTATTATAAAGGCAGTGAAAAAAAGTGAAGCAAATTACAGGGAAATATGCTCTTCCCTTAGGGAGAAGGAGAGCTGGCCTCAATTTCTTAGTGTCAGGACAATAGCAGAGCTAACTGTCCTCCCTGCTCCCCCACACCACATGCACAAAGGAAGCCTCTGACCACAGCTGTGACTCTTGTTAACACAGAAGCTCTGATGTCAGTTTCCCTTCTAACTTCTAACAATGCAGAGGAAAATTCCCCAGGACTGTCCAGAAAAGGGAAACCTGGTCTTAAAGATCCTATAGTTACAACCATCCAAGAGATGGGTCTGACGGCTCAAGTGGACAATAACTTTCATTAAGAGCAACAGTAAGGTGGGAAAAAAGGGAAATTCTATTGACATAAAATTACTTGCTGTTAAAAAAAAGGAAAACATGTCTTAGGACAAGAAATCAGATGCTCTAGTAAACTAAGTGTTATGATGATAACGCCAATTTTCAATAAAGCATCTTGCAAATTTTGGCAGTGTTCTGAGAACAGAACTGCACGGATACTCTATTTGGGCCTATTTTAATGTATGCTTGACCTTTTCAGTCCAAGGTATGAAGACTTATACTAGCTGTGCTAGGCTCCAGGAATGTACTACATGATGATCCTACCTGAAGGAAAACAAACTGCAGGTGGAAGCAGCATCCTGGATTTCAGATAAACTACCCCAAAAATATTAAGCACCTCTTTCTGCACATATGCTTTATCCCTCTGTGACATTTTTCCTCATTCAAAAGCTCTTAATAGAGGGTACAATAAACTCAAGTGCAAGTTTACTGTAATATTTTCTTTAACAATACCACATTCACCAATAAATAATATCATTACTTGGGCTTGTAAATTTATTGCATCAAAAGATCCCAAAATGCTTACAGGGAGTTGAACAGAAGAGGTCCGGTGGCTCCTTTATAGGAAGAATACCGCAGAGGAGGGGCAACAACAAAGCTCTGTCAACAGAAAGCATGTCTCAAAGCAATCAGGAAAAACCATCCCCAAGTTATGTGTGGGAAGCCACTTCAACCACAACCTCAGATACTTCTCATTTCCAGTTCATCCTTCAGGTCTTCACTGTTTCCCCTCATCTGCTAAACTCTAATCACACATCTGAGAATTCCAGCACAGTCCCCTCAGCATTCTCTATGGCAGAGCAAAATCCCCGACATCTGTAAACATTGCACATTTTTCTTTTGGCACAGAGGTGAATTTGCAAGTTCCTTTATCTTTGAAGTAAGGTTCTAAACATAGCTAATTCCTAATCTACAGCCATTTTTTTGCAAAGGCATTAACAATCCTCACAGTGTGTGTATGGTACACATGTATACCCACGAATGGGGGTATCATCCAAATGTCTTCTTTAGGAATGGAACTGAACAATTTAAGCAGGTAACTGGTTAAATGAAAACAGATTCACAGTATCTAAAGCCATATACTTTCAGAAGTTCACATAACTGTGGGAAAAAACACATACAACTGGTTAAGCTTCCTCCTTTCTAAAGAGAATCTAGAGGTAATACAATAACAGCTTTTATACAAAACAAGAACAAACATGCACCAATTCCTCATTAATGACTTTTCAAAGTCTCACTGACGACTTTTCAACATTATACAAACCTTTAAAAATAAATTCCTAAGCCAAATATCCCACAAAGCATTACATCCATCTAAATATACATAAAATTGTAATTCAAACACAATTGCGTTCTTCAAGTGCTTGGCAGTGAATTCATCTTCTGTTAAGAGCAGTTCGTGGCAGTCGTAGCTTGCTGTGGTTGCACTCATATCCTCTGTTCAGGCCCAGAATTGGGACCCTATGACATTCCACAGATGAACTGTGGAGAAATGGGAGTACCAGCTGACAGCATTCTCTAAAATGTTCATAAAGTCTGATTTAGGTAATAAATACAAATGATACCAAATACTGTAAGCACACTGCAAGAAAGTGAGTTAATATTGAGATAGGAAACCTTTTTCTATAATCCAGAAATTGACTGTTTTCCTAAAATTTGTCATTTCTGCTTTCAGTTTAGTTTACATGATCATAAATATGAATTGAAAAGAAACTAAGAAATCTGATGCTGTCAAATGACATCAATATTCACAAGTATCTGTGGCATGATGCAGCAGGAAACGCTGAACTCCACCGACACACACGTGCAGTTAGTTCCCCGCCCCATAATCAAGACATAAACTCAAGTACGCTCACCCACACTAGGGTGACCATATCATTTAAGGTCCACTGGGCTTTTGACAGGGGAAGGAGATAAACTGGGTGGGATGCTGAAAAACGGGTAAATTGGGACTGTCTCCAGAACACTAGAGCACATGGCCACCCCACCTACAATTAAAGGACGAACGGTAACGTTGGGAAGTCGAGAGGCTGTCTTCCTTTATCTTACTATCTATGCAAGTTCTTACTATCTATGAAGTTCTGAAGACTTCATATATGAATGTCTTGCTTTGGTGACAGTGAATTCAAAACATGTTTGGCAGTAACAAAGAAAAAAGAAAATCAAAAACAGATCAGAAAAGTGTTTTAAAGTTTCCTATAGGTAAAGATGAAGTTCAGCTCAAACACATGGCTGAGGACCTTTTTTTTTTTTTCCCCAAGCAAAGTACTTAGTAGTGTCCATAGGAGCAGTGAAAAAGCCAGGTCAGCAAACAAGAGGAGGAAAGTAGAGTCACGTAAAAGGACCCTCCTAGGCAAGGCTGCACAGAAATCAGCATCAGCATCTACGAGCATAAATTTTAAAATTTTTCTAAGTTTTATAAAAATGGCAAATTTATATAAGGGGGTCAGACAGAGGATGGCAAAAGCAGATCCCAAGTCCTCTACCTCCACCCTCTTTATCACCCCTGGTGGCAGAAAGAAAATGAAGGCCATCAAACTATATGAAGAGAGCAGTACTGGGGGAAAACAGGGAGGAATTTAACTTTCTAAAGCTTTAGAGTAGGTTCTGCTTTTTGGAGGAAAACTTTAGTCCCTAACGCCTAGAGGACCACACTGGAGCTTCATTACCCAGGTAAAGAATATTAGAGAAAATGGTTCAGGTCCCTCTGCCACCTTATCTCCCAGTGGGAAGAGTAATTAACTGATTAGATGAAAAAGTGTGACATTTACTGGGTCATTCTCTTTGAGGAGAGATACAGTGTTGAAAGTCACTGTTCTCTCTAAAGACCTATTTTGACAAGTCACATTCTCTACTACCATTTATTAAATGACCTGTAATTTAAGGTTATGGTTGTCCCAAATTCAACAAGCACCACTATTTAAAATATTTAACAAAAAATGAGTAGGCAGAATTAAATATTTACTAGTAAAGAAATCTGGAGTCAAGTAATACCTCTATCAATAGCTGTGACTCTCTGTAAAGTTATTAAACCTTTTTTAGCTTTGTTACATATTATGTCTCCCAAAAATGTGTTGTAAATCCTAACCTCTATGCCTGTGGCATAATCTCATTTGGGAATGGGTGGTCTTTGTTGTTATGTTAATGAGGCACGATTAGTGTGGGGTGTGCCCTGAATCTACTTCTTTCCAGATAATGAAAGAGATTAAACAACTGAAGAGAACAGCAATGGGGTAAGACAGATGCCAAGACACATGGAGATCACAAAGGAATCAGGAGCAGAAGCTGAACAGACAAGGACCTTCCTTCAGAGCTGACAGAGAAAGGCCTCCTAGAGGCGGCACTCTAAACCCAAAATTCTAGCCTCCTAAATTTTAAGATAAATGTTTGTCGAAGCCACCCATTTGTACTATTTCTGTTACAGCAGCCCTAGAGAACTAAGACAAGCTTCATGTGCAAAATAAGAGGATTTGAATGAGTGCATTCTAGTTTAAAAATTCTGTAATTTTACTGAAAATTTCCCTCTAGAAACGAAATATGCTAAATAAAGAAATTGTGGTGCATCCACTTTCTGCTTGGTATCCAGAAAAATAGGAGACATTCTAGGGACAGAGATTCCTAAATGTGACCAGAGACCTCTAGCATCAGAGCCTCCCTTCCCTAGTTCCAGGGAGATTAGTTCAAATACCAAGTCCTGACCCAGGCCTCAGGATGAGTATCTCTAGAGGGTTAGGCATGTTGAAAAATCAACCAGGTAATTCTCCTTGCTCCTTAAGTTTAATTATTCTAGGGCCGTGATTGTCAAAATAATATATTCATACCCTAGGGATACACTAAGATTTTTTCCATAGGGTTGTTGTTGTTGTTATGTGCCGTCGAGTCAAACCTGACTCATAGCGACCCCTCCTTGGGTTTCCGAGGCAGTATCACTACGGAAGTAGGATTGCCCAACCTTCCTTCCGAGGAGTGGCTGGTGGGTTTGAACCGCCAGCCGTCTGGTTAGCAGGCAAGTGTCTTAGCCACTATGCTACCAGAGCTCCCATGGAAAGCAGATGTAAAAGGAGCTCTGGTGGTGCAGTGCCTAAGGCATTTGATGGCTAACCAGAAGGACGGCAGTTCAAACCCACCAGCCACTCCGCAGAAGGAAGATAGGACAATCTACTTCCTGGAGAGATTTACTGCTTCAGAAACCCAATGGGGGTCACTATGAGTCACAATCTACTCAAACGGCAATACTTTTGTTTGTTTGTTTGTTTAAGCAGGTATGGACAGCTACAAGGAAATCAATTTAACTATCTTCAATTTCCATATCTATATTGTCTTAAAATCGATGTGCCCCAGATCTACTATTTCTCTTTAACTACTTCCCTTTCTACAACTGCCATACTCCCAGTTCCCAAAACACAAAAAACAAAGGCTACCCATCCAGAATCTTCTTATGGGGCACTGCCTCAGTATAAAAACCTCTACAGTCACCAAAGCCACCAAAAAAACAGAAAAATCCTATAGAACTCCTAAAGAATAATGAGGCCAGAGAAAGTAAAGCAGACAGTTTAGGTTAAAAATTCTCTATCTTCTGTATCTATTTTAGAACTGAAAAGCGAGAAAGTTGTACCTAAGACATAGATTTTTGCATTTATCAATTAAAAATAAAGTCAGACATTTTCTGACTGAAAGTAAAATCTGATTTGGTTGATTAATTTTTAAATGAGGACAAGCTTTGCCTATATATATGACAAGACTTTTTCTATAAATTTAAGGAGGCAGATCTACGGTTCCAAAGCTCTAAAGATTAAAATATCTTTAAAGCACATATGCAGTATGTTGAATAGTGCATCTTTTGTTAAATACTTCATTTATTTTTGAAACTTAGATGTCAAAGATGTTAAAATGAAAACTAATCCAGACTGAGTCAGGAAATGGTTGAGGAACTGCCAGGACAGGGGGACAAAGGAGTATTTTGGGATGATAGAAACCTTCTATAGCATATTTTGTTGGTACTGACTCATGCGTAGACATATGTAGTCTAAAATGTTCCTCAAAAGGGAACATTTTATTGTATGTTAATTATACCACACACACACACACACACACACACACACACGAAAAAAAGACCTCACTGCCTTGAGTCTGATCCTACTCACAGTGACCTTTCTTTGGGTTTCTGAGGCAGTATCACTACGGAAGTAGATTGCCCAGTCTTCCTTCCAAAGAGTGGCTGGTGGGTATGAACCATCAGCCTTCTGGTTAGCAGTCAAATGCCTTAGGCACTATGCCACCAGAGCTCCTGTATGTTAATTATACTTCCTTTTTTTTTTTACATACGCAAATGGTATACACTTTTTCAAAATTCTTTAAGGGGTGTGTTAGCTAAAATGTTTCATAACTACATTCTAGGCATATACCAAAGAAACTGCCTTTTTTTCCTGTTTTTTTTTTTTTCCCCAAGATTTTTCATTTTGGTTTCTCAGAACAATGCAGCCCGACTGCAACATCAAGTGATCCACAGTCCTACATCATTTGACCAATCAAATTATTGAGGTTTCTGTCAGGGTTACCTTCAATAGTTTCTAACCTTGGGTTCTGATGCCTAAGAATATTCCCTAACAGAAAAGTAGGGAATAAAATTAACTAAAGAAAAGATTAACTTTCAAATAATTTGGCAAGAGAATGAGTATATTTTTACGTTTTACTGGTAATTGCTCCTTCTAGATCTCCATCTTTAGAGGGAAAATGAAGTGATTAACTTATCTTTTCTTGTTAGTGGAGTCACCAAATTGAAAATCTAATTCTGAAGAATTTGCTCTCAAATTCCCTATGAGTTTAGAAGCAAAAATGTCCCAGAACACAGATGTTTACATGACTAAATGAATGGATGAAAAGCGTCAAACTGAGTAGAGATGCTCGATACTGGTGCTTTGATTCCTGACCTGGCCCCTGTGGTTATTTCTCAGCAACTCACAGATTCAGTTATGCTATAAAAACCTTAATAACCAGTTGAATCTCCTTCTTGCAAATAGGACAGGAAGCTCCAGCCTTCTTTAATCTTCTGGCACAGTGAAAGCAAGTGGCAAGATGCCCTGTCCTCCCATGAATAATGTTCCCATCTCGTGGTCTTTTCTCACATAAGCTACATGGCTTCAAGAGAGTCTGGCAATCCTCCATGTTTTCTGCATCTGTTCTCTGTTCAGAAAGGTTATCTGGTTGCTCTCCTATGCTTGAAATGGTCTCCTGGCTCTCAGTACTGTGAGCCAAATCCAAGAATTCCACTGAGCTGCAGGGATCGAGAGGTTTGGAGTTCTCTTCCTTTATATACACGTCTTTAGGCCTAACCACTGGGGCCGAAATAGTCCTTCGGCAATCAGGGACATCAATTCCTTCATTGTCCTTCTTTTCGGGTATGGCAGTGATATCAGAGGTGGACAGAGAATGAGTTAACTTAGAACAATCTGAATACCAATCCTTCCTCAGGGCCCAGCAACGGAAACAGTACCTCTTGCTTGGAGAGTTAAATTTCTTGCACTCAGTACACTGCCATTCATCCTACAAAGATATGTACAGCTCATTAGTACTTACTCACTCACTGGTGACCATGATGCTGAGGAAAAGGGAGGGGAGGGCAAATTCTCATCTCACTAAGCTAGGGAATGTCCAGACATTCCACAGCAATGGCCTAATCGAGGATTCAAACAAATTCTACAGCTATGTGTAAGAAAGTCTCGGAAAGTTTAATACTGCCACTGTCACAAATGCCATTTTCAAATCAAAATTTGATATATTTTCTTTAAGAAAATGAATGATTTTGGCTTTTCTCTACTATCTTCTTTTAGGTCCTTTCTCTTTACACAACTTACTCCCTTATCAGAGAAGAGGCTAAAGAATGAAGAAAGATTATTACTCTGTCATTCTTTCCTATTAATTAACAAATGGTATAAAATTTGGCAAAAAGGAAGCTAAAACTAAAATGAGATTTGAAAACTAGTACATTTTGCTCATGCTCTCAGGATCATGGTAACTAATTATATGTCTAAATCGTATCCTCTGAAAAAAATGAATGTTCTTGTCCTTGAATGACAAATAATTTTTTCCCTACTTCTTCATATTCAAATTAGGAGATGCTGGAGCTCAATGAATTCTAAATGCCTTACTTGCTTAATGCAAAGTAGCTACCTAAAAAAAGTCAAAAGTATATTTAATTTGGGTAATTGGCTTTGATAGGATCAATGATTTGACACAGGCTGACTTGATTACTTTCAGAACTCAGGCCAATCACTTCCCAACTTTCAAATCTTAACTCAATTATCTAGACTGAAAGGCAGAGACACGGCTATTTGTTAACCTGGGTAGTTCTCCAGATAGCCTAGAAACACTCTTGTCAGTTGAAGATCCTCAAATGTCCTCTGAAATGTTACAGAAATACTCAAGAAACACCATGAAGATTTGGAATTCTTAATTCATGGTGTCAGAGTTTAACTGGCATCACTGTTTTTCTTTTATAGGAGTACATAAAATAATAAAATCAAAAACTCACTGCCATCAAGTCAGATTTGACTTTTAATGACCCCCTCCTTGTGTTTCCGAGGCAGTATCACTATGGAAGTAGAGTGCCCAGTCTTCCTTCTGAGGAGTGGCTGGTGGATTTGAACCGCCAGCCTTCTGATTAACAGTCAAATGTCTTAGGCACTATACCACCAGAGCTCCTCATAAAATAATACGGCTTATTAAATTCAGTGGCATTTTTTTTTAAGACAATATATCGAATTTTGATATGAAAATGGCATTTGTGACAGTGGCAGTGTTAAACTTCCCAAGGCTTTCTTACACATAGCATTGGTGAAATACAGTCTACTTGCTTAACAGAATTCCTGGCCCCAAGTAGCTACAGAAGTCTATTAAAATGGAAAAACATACCTCTGCTATTTATATTATGATCACGATCACTTAATGGATGACAGTGTTTCACTTTATTCATTAGCTAGCTCAGTCAGATAATTTGGAGTGAATTACCATAGTGGTCAAAAGTGGGTAGGGATAGGAGGGCAAATCAGCTCCAAAGATAACCTAAACATTTTTTTTTATCACTGAGCAGCAAAATGTAAAATTCCTTTCCTATCCTTTCCCTACCACCCTTGTGCCCACACACTGAGGCAGCTGAACGAAGTACTAGAAGGAAAATTGGGAAATGGCATGCAAAGAGAAAAGCAAGATAGACATTCGAGTCCAGACTTAAGTTATCAACTAGTGACAAATCCATACCATTACTACCCAAGAGCTCAGTAGCAAGTCTTCTTAAATAGCCCTCCATTAATGTAAATCTATATGGAAATAAAGCCATTTTCCATTTGTTTCTTTTTAAGAAAGCACTGAAAACATTTTTATACTAGACAAAGAATTCCTCTGTCTTTGAGATAATGGAGAGGTATTTAATGGGAAAACAGTATATAGGACTATTAGTACAGGCACCTGTGTATCCACTGCATCATGTCCAAAGAGTTTTGACAGCAGGAAGAAGGGTACACTGAGAGACATTTAAGTCAGCCCTTTTCTAGGTAGGAAGAGGATTACATCAAATCATCCCCTTCCCTTTCCAAATTCCACTACAAACCTCTAACAGGAAGAAACCAACATCTCTTAGCACTTAAGAAAGGTAGATAGGAATGGGGGATAGGGGTGGCATTCTTCAAAACAAGTGAACTGCTGGAACTATATCATCTGAAGACAAGGCTTATGCAAAGCAGCTCTTTTATCAGAGACCCATACCTCAGAGGTAACTTCTACATCAGTATCATCGCTTAAGGACTTCGAGTCCTCAAAGTCATCATTTTTTTCCACTCCAATCACCTGTAAAGGCAAAGACACCTTGTAAGATTTACCTGGTTTAGATGAACTTACTACTTGAGAACAACAACAACAAAAAAAGGCAGAACAGCTTTAAAGACAGCATAAATGTGAGACTAAAAACGTGATTCCACAGACGCCAGTTGATTCTGCAGTACAATCAACTACTGACAAGAACCCAGAGGGGCTACCCAATACCTTCTGTGTTCACAAGGAGTGGGTGCCCAAACTTAAGGTTTTTTAAAAAATTTAAATATCAAGATACAAAAGCTACAAATTATTAATGTGGAAATTTTTAATCTTGGGAACCAGGCAGGCAAATGAAGAGTGAAAAGTGCTTTATTTTAAAGAAATGTGAAGAACGTTTAAGATTTTACTTTTCACATTCTAGAGTAAAATTAGTTATGTACAACTCAACTACAAAACAATTATGAATCGTTGTTTAACAACTTTCTCACAAAAATTCAAGTATTTTAAACTCTTTCTGTACAAATAAGTTTCCAAATGTCACTTTTGTCTTAACTGTAGCCATCTGTACTCCCTTCTAAAACTACCCACCTAACTAGTCTAAGGGCTCCCTTAAAAAACCACTGCCATCAAAGTCAGTTGCAACTTACAGTGATCCTAAAAGACAGAGTAGAACTGCCCCTGCCACCCCACAGGGTTTCCAAGGCTATAAATCTTTTTGAAAGCAGACTGCCACATCTTTCTCCCATGGAGTGACTGGTTGGTTTGAACTGGACCTTTTGGTTAGCAGTCAAGCTCTTAACCATAGCACCACCAGGGCTCCTCTAGAGATGTCTCAGGAATCCAAATTTCTATGAAAATCCTTTAGGTAAATAAATAAAAAGAATGGCCAAATTTAGGTCTGCTTTTTGCTAAAGTTATTCAATGAATGTTACTGAGAATCTACGTGCTGGGCATGGACTCTATTGCTGAATGTGAGACTTGAGCACATGCCTATATGACTTGTCATTTTGTTGTGCCCACACCATATGTATTCAGAGTTCTAACACTGCTTCTTTCCCCTATTTTAACTCTAAAATATGTCAGAAGGAATCATCTATATTTCCTTTTAGGTACAAAATGGTCATGGAAGCTAGAGAGAATTCCAAGAAATAAATTATCTTCCAAAAAGCAGTTTAGGCCATTTAGACCTTTGCCTCTTTGGCAAAGCAAGAGAAAAACCCAAATGGGACTTCTTGCTCTTTTCAGTAGATCCCCAACATGGTGACTCCATGGGACAAAACACCACCCAATCCTATGCCATTTCCATGACTGTTTGTGGGCTGGATTTTGTGATCTACAGGGCTTGCACTGGCTGCTGCATTTAAGTATCTTCCAGGCCTTTCTCCCCAGTCCATGTTAGTCTGTAAGCTCCACTGAAAGCTGTTCAGCATCACAGCAGCGTTTAAGCCTCCACTTACAGATGGGTGGTGGCTGCACATGAGGCTCAACAGCCTGGAATCTAACCCATGTCCCCACCTGGAAGGCTACAATCACTGAACCAGCAATGATGCCCCCTTCACACTAAGCCCAGATAAGCAGAAAAAGGGTACCTGATAGCTTCTCAATAAGCGCTTTACCCAAGAAACCCTCTCTTATTTTTGAGGCAGCCTTGGTTAATTTAATATGAATTCTAAAATTGGACACAGGAAAATAATAAAGTGAAATTTTTCCACAACATACCTTTTTTTCATTCACTTTCCCTACTTCTTCACTTGCTGGTTCAGTATCAGCAGCTTCAGTTTTTATTCCAACACCTAACTGCTCTGATACTGAATCATTCAAAAACCACAAATCATCTGTAGTGTCTGAAACAAGGGCAGTACCTATATCCTAACAGAAAAAACAAGCATGAGTTTTCATAATCAGAAGCTTATCAGAGATGTTGAACCCTGCATAAATGGACTCAATGTCTTCACACTACATCTCTAAAGAACACCTTTTTTCAACAGACATCTATTCATTCAACAGATGCCTATTTTATATCTACAATATATAAGCTAAGGGATAGATATAAGGACACCTGGCAAGGACTTCTCCATTTTAAGAGTAAGTCACGTAAAACACCCAATAGACAGTACTGAAGAACTTTAAAAGATAAGGACTCACAGCTGCTCAACTAAATAAAATCCATTCCTTATATTCCTTTCCACAAGTGGCATTCTGAGAAGCTATGAAACATTCTATTAATTGACTATGACATATTCTTTCCTTTAATGGTCAATGAAGCTTATTAAAGAAATATGAGAAATACTGATGATAACCCAAACCTCCTGCCCTGACACTTTCTGAACTTTGAAACAACTTTAAATATACAGAACTTACTTTCTGCATTCATCTGTGAATATCCTATGATATACTTTTCTATAACATTCATGATATAACATTCTATAACATTCATGTTATATGCTTATGTGTTTATTGACCAAATACTCACTGAATGCCTGTTATATGCCAGCTACTGTTCTAGGTTCTAGGCAGTGTAGACTGAGTAGGGCATAATACAAAGGACCCAGCCTTACATTTCCATGGAGATAAACAGATAACAAATACATAACCAAAAAATATTTTCAGAAAGTGAGCAGTGCAATGGAAAATAAAATAAAAGATAAAAAGAGCAGAGTAGATGAGAGGATGCTAGTTTAACAAGGAGTAGTTTTTTTAGGACTACTAGCTATAACTGCACAGCTCCAAAATAGAAAGTGAATGGATCCCTTGGAACTGTGCAACATGACAGTCTTGGTGGCCAGGGATGAACTCTCTGAGGAGATTACACTTGAACTGAGGTCTGAATCATGAGAAAGTAATGAAAAGGACTTAGGGGAAGAATGAGCCAGAAAAAAATAAAGAAAAATTGTAGAGCTCCTGAAGAAGTGAAGAAATTATGTATTAGAGTCAGTAAGAGACCTATATATCTAGAATGCACATAGGAAATAAGTTAAGAGTGATAGGAAAGGGTCAGACCCGTAGTAGTTATGGTAAGGAGTCTACGTGTTACACGAAGCCACTGGAGGATTATAAACATGACACTGATGTGCTCAAACTTATCCTTTTAAAAATTTCCTCTTTGAGAAGACTTCACTATTAGATGGACAAGAACAGAAGCAGGGAGACCAGTTGTGAGGCTGCTGCAGTACCTAAGTGAAAAATTGTGATAGTCTGAATTAGGGTTACAGTAGTGAAAGTAGTAAAAATGGTTAGTTAGATTTAAGGTATGTTCTGGATAAAGCGCTATATGCTACAGAAATAAATCAACGATATCTCCTTGATATTTGGCCAGAATAACTGGGGATCATTTATCAAAAAAAATAAAGGTTTCCGAAGGAATGCTTGATGTAAAAAAAAAATAAGTAAAAAATCAGGAGTTCTATTATGAACAGTTAGTTAAACATCCATGGATTACATATACATTAAACATTAAGTGGATGTATTTCATAGACAGCTGGATATGAAAGTTGGGCAATCAGGGAGAGGTGGACTGGAGATAGAGATTTGGGCATCATAAGCACATAAATGGTATTTAGCATTGAAAGTTCTTAAAGAATGAAATAGGTGGTAAAGAGTAACCAAGAATGCTACTCTTTCAAAAGAGAAAATTAAGTTCCCCTTCAAACATGAGACTTACCTGATTGGTCTGTAAATCAGTTGAGCCATTACTTCTAGGTGTATAGTTGTTTCTCAAGTTGCCTAAAAACCACCAAGGCAAGCCAGCTACGTCCCACTCCTCAAACCCAAGGTCCAGCACAGATTTCTTATTTGGGGTTAAATTTTCTATCAAGTCTTCATCTACAAAAGTCAAAAGGATGATGACTATGTACATAACACTTGAGAATCAAGTCTCTCACGATAGTATTTACAACTTCTTTATGAGACAGGCAAAAAGAAATTCCTATTCCCGGTAAGAAAGAATCAGAAATCAAGTATCTATCTCAGTTGTAGAACTTAAATCTCCCCTCCAGTTTAGGCTTCACTAACAAGTAATGACACTAGAAATAGATGACAACCACCAAGGAATCTAAACTCTAGAAGCTTCCACAACAATCAAACTGTTCTAAAAAGAGTTCTAAGTGGTCACCTGCTGGTATTTTAAACATCCCTACTACTAAAGATTAATAACTAAAGAATGACTTGCTATATGGTTCTATGTTGTTGTTGTTGTTGTTATGTGCCGTCGAGTCAGCCCTGACTCATAGCGACCCCTCCTTGGGTTTCCAAGGCAGTATCACTACGGAAGTAGGATTGCCCAACCTTCCTTCCGAGGAGTGGCTGGTGGGTTTGAAACCGCCAGCCTTCTGGTTAGCAGTCAAGTGCCTTAGCCACTATGCTACCAGAGCTCCCATATGGTACTATACATGGTGCCTATTAATGGCTTGATCCACTGGACTTCAAATGGTGACAGCGTATGTAGTAGCCTCAGTCTTGAGATCATAACAAGGCAGTATAGACTGTAACAGACAATCAGGTTGTCAAGGCAGTCTCACTGACACCACGTATTTTCGTACATTATCAATTAATTTATATGTTTTGGTAGGTAACAACTATTCTAAAACAATGACCTCTACATTGTTCAAACAAATATGTACATATCACCTCTCTTGTAGCACAGTGGCTAAGCACTTGGCTGCTGAGATTTACCAAAACCCAAACCCACAGCCACTGAGTTGATTCTAAGGCTGTAAATCTTTATGGAAGCAGAATACCTCATCTTTCTCCCATGGAGCAGTTAGTGGGTTCAAACCATCAACCTTTTGGTTAGCAGCTGATGCCAACGCTATACCACCAGAGCTCCTTCCGTAAAAATTTATCTTATGGGGCAATTCTACTCTGTCCTATAGGGTCACTATGAGCCTGAACAGACTCGATAGTAATGCGTTTGGATTCATGCTCTCTGTAGATCCATGAGGTCTTTTGGAGTTAAGACATCTAAAAATCTAGGAATACTATACTCTGTATTAGGGCCCCACATAGCCCAGGTAAAAGATCTCATTTTGCACATATGAATGACATACAAACTAACTAACTCACTGCCGTTGAGTATGATCCGACTTCGCTATGGAAGCAGATTGTCCAACCTTCCTTCCGAGGAGTGGCTGGTAGGTTTGAACTGCCAGCATTCTGATTAGCAGTCAAATGCCTTAAGCACTGCCACCAGAGCTCCTGAATGACATATAAGGCAGTTACTAAATGTGTTGCTACCACATGAAATTCTTTGTTTTCTTTCCCATCCTCTAAGTCTTTTCTGTTGTAATCTTTTCCTACTTTCTGACTCTCCTCTACCTCTTCCCAATGTGCTAGGCCTGCCAATGGCAACCACGGGTGCTTAAATGTACTGAGGTATATATGATCAAAAGAATTTCCGCGATAAATGGGTCCTTGCCCGAACAATAGGTTACCCTATATACTTACAAAAGGAACCCTAAAGGAGCAACAGTTAAAATGCTCAGCTGCTAACTGAAAGGCTGGCAGTTCAAAACCACCCAGCAGCTCTGCAGAAGACAGACCTAGTGATTACTCCTGTGAAGAAAACTCTATGGGACAGTCCTACTCTGTCATGTGGAGTCGTTATAAGTTGAAATCAACTTGATAGCACCTAACAACAACAACATCAAATTACAAATTATTGCCAACCCTACCAATTAAAAGACATATCTGTGCCAAGGTACACTTCAACTACCTTTTTATTTATTCAGTGCTAAAATTATCAGAAATTCAAATTCCTGAGATGATGTCATATTTTTGTTAACCCCATTAACTCAGGTTCTACAACTTCTCGTGAAGAAAATGAAAATTCTTTCCACAATTAAAAATTCTGACCTTTCTATTTATAGGCCATTCTGAAAATACAAAGCTATATATTTCCAAAATTTCCATCACAAACTACATATTGTTGTTATGTGCCATCGAGTGGGCCCTGACTCATAGCGACTTCTCCTTGGGTTTCCGAGGCAGTATCTCTACAGAAGTAGATTGCCCAACCTTCCTTCCGAGGAGTAACTGATGGCTTTGAACAGCCAGCCTTCTGGTTAGCAGTCAAGTGCCTTAGGCACTATGCTACCAGAGCTCCCAAACTACAAATAGTCTCTGGAATTGGCTGTTCTTATATTTTAAACAGCCCTCTGAGAAGAAAATAAGCAAGGACCTGCATTTTAACTGGAATAGCTGCAAGTAACTGAAAAAAAAAAAAAACACACTGCCATCGAGTTGATTCCAACTCATGGCAACCCCCACTGCGTTTCCAAGGCAGCAAATCTTTATAGAAGTAGATTGTCCAGTCTTCCTTCCGCAGAGCAGCTGGTAGGTTTGAACTGCCAATCTTCTGGTTAGCAGTCAAATGCTTTAGGCACTATACCACCAGAGCTCCTTGCTAGGTATTTAGGTAGCCCAAAATTCAGTTTAGATTCAAATCCAATCTGAAGAAAACAATCAAGCATAATAAACTGATACAAATTTAATTTAAACATTTTTAGTAACTTCAGCAGCGTAACTTTCTGAGGCATTGCTAGAAACCTAACTGGCCATTTCTACAAGTATGAACCAGGTACTTACTGGAGTAGAAACACCAGCATGCCATTAGATACCTCTGAGGAGTTTATGACTCTATACCTTTGTGAGAAAAATCCACAATTCTGAAAGATTTTATAAAGTGGGATTTTAGGGAAACTTTCAAAATAGTGATTAACTCATTTGGCCAAACCACACCATACATAAAACGTGGATGGCAAGTATCTGGTGAATATCTATCACCCAAGTGCAAGGGAGCTAGGATTCTCAAAACTCCATTCTTGGCTCTGAGAATCTAAGTATGTTTCATCATCTTTGCAACCCGCAAAATCCATGAAAAGTAGCCTTTGCCTCAAGTAGATAAATAAAAATAAATTTTAACCAGACCAGATATGTAAAAGGGTGCCAGGATTAAAAAGGCCAAAGTAGCTGAGTTAATGTCTGACAAACTGATGCACATGTCGATGTATCTTCCATTAGCATATCTTCTATCACCTAATGTCTTGCTCCACCTCAGTAATCATTTACTTACTTGCTAAAAGAGCACTACTGTCTTCTTCAATATCAACAATGGTAACTAGGTTAAAAAAACAGTTATCAGAAAAGAATGAGAAGTAAGTGGAGATGTACCTTCCCCTCCCTCCCACAGGACAGGAGTAGGTAACATTAATTATCTTTTTAGTTCTCCACACTCAAGTTCCTATAATGGTCTTAACTGTAGCTAATGCTTAAAATAACTAACTGCCATTTCTAGAAATCACCAACAACAACAACAAAGAGAAAACTCCACATGGCCTTAATCAAAAACTTACCTTGTCTTGAATTTCTACAGTTAGGTTGTGAGGTAGGCAGCGTGGGAACATTGCCTTCTTCGGTTCTTTTCCTGGAGTTCAAAATTTCCTCTTCACTTTGCTGGAAAGAAGGGAAAGGTGTCTATCAGTGCAGCAGAAATAACCGAATCCAGGGGATGTAGCAGTTCCATTCTGGCTCACCAGTTAGTGTGCAACACAATGGGTTACACACAAGAAAGATAACTCTGGAGTACACAACAGTCATCAAATAAAAGCATCACCTCTCCTCAACCCACTGTGAATAGAGCTGGAAGAATGCCAAACCTGAGAGAGAAATAGCTCTGTACAAAAGGCCAAAACCTACTGCTATAAACAGATTACCAATATAAAGCCTGTAGCCTACTACAAAATTAAGCATAACGCAGAAAACATGTAAAACCATCAACAAATAACAAGATGATCATAAAGTTTTCCCAGGTTTGGGGAAGTTTTAAGAAATGGTCTGACATGAAGTTAGCTACAATAAATTCTGAAAAAGCAATTTCTTCAAACACCTGCATATATACATAATCACATACACACAAACAAGCACACACAAACCCCAAGGAAAATGCAACTGGAAGAACTGAAGATCAGAAGTGCTACATCCCAAAGAGAAATTCAGAGACTGGAACTCTGTTATGGGCAGAACAGAGAAGGTTCACTCTGTCCCTGGTCTATGAACTCCCAAGAACTTTCTTATGAAATTCTTACCACATTCAAGGAAAGGTCTTGGGAGTCCAAGATCCATAGGTACAGAGAAGGGGCCACTCTGTACAACAAAAGAAGTCACCGTGTGGTGATTTTACCTTCAGTTGGTCTTGGCTTGGAATATCCATACTGTGATCCTGTGCGAGAGCGAGAGTCTGAGCAGCATCTGGATAGCAAGTAAAACAAAAGGAAAACCTTCCCTGGTAATAACCATTCTTTCCACACAAAAAGGACCTCAGCAAACCACCCTGGAGCCAGGTTTGGTCCCTAGAGATTACTTCTCCATGTTGGCTGGACAAAGCTCTCATTGGTAGGAAGGGAAAAATCAAAACTGACAAAATGGCAAAGACCAAGACAGGGCATACTCAAAATATATTATCAATATATAACCAGGGAGAAAATGACAAAATCACTCAAAAATGGCTAAAAATTTTCTTCCATAGTAAGCTTTTAAATTTTTATAAAAACAGTGGTTCCAAGCAGGAAACAATGTAAAATATTTTTATCAACTCTTCCTATAGGTGCTTATAACCAAATCTGCCTAACTTGTGGACAAACATAAAAAAAGTGTTTGCTTTCAAAAAAATGTTTTTCACGTATTAAACAGAGTTATTAGAGCTGAAAACATGGAACTTTCCCTAATTGCTTAACAAATAGCATTTTCATGTAAACCTACATTCTAAGTGTCAATTAAATCCCCATTGTCTAGACATAGATTAGATTGTTCCCAATTACTATAAACATTTCCTAGAAAGGAAAAGGGAGGAGATGAAGTTTTTCTCAATGCCAATAAAAAGAAGCAAAGAAAATAATAATCAAGCAGAGAGAAATTCTTAGATACTGCATTAGTCTAAGAGAGAAATTTTTCAAGCACAACAGAAGGGGAAAATTTGGTTATAGGTGCAGAACAAGCTTCAAAGAACTGCATAACCTGGGCCACTTGTTACATAAGGCTATGTGTAATAGAGAGGCACCCAAGTCTATCAAGGTCCATAGTTAAAACAGTGATGGAAAACATCATCCTCATCTAATAAAGACTGCCAGAGAAAAAACACTCAGCCTACAATTGGGGGGTAATTCATCTGTTTTGCACAAAGCAAACATTTTCAAAACTGTAATTATAAAGAGCATTATTTCTAGAAGAATTTTCACAGGTAAATGGAGGTACTGATAGATTAAAAAACAGCATTTTCTGACCACAAAACAAAAACACACTACCGACGAGTTGGACCCAACTCATAGCAACCCCTCCTTGGGTTTCCGAGGAGGTATCACTATGGAAGTAGATTGTCCAATCTTCCTTCCGAGGAGTGGCTGATGGGTTTGAACCGCCAGCCTTCTGGTTAGCAGTCAAATGCCTTAGGCAGTACACCACCAGAGCTCCCTTTCTGACTACCGTAGTCTATACCACAGTAGTCTTCAAAGCAAAGCAAAATTCAATTAACATACAGTGCAAATGAAATCGTTCTTTAATAAAGCAATTCTATTACTGTCATTTGCAGTTTTAAAGCTTTACTACCTTACTTAGGTTCAAACAACTAAAAGCAAAAAGGCAAAAAGAAATTATCTCTGGGAAAACTACCTTGTACTGTACAAAGGAATTTTGGAATAAATACAAGATGTATCCTATGTATTTCATTTGATCAGTATACTTTGGAAAATATAGAAGAATGACTTCAAAAGAACCATCTTTACTTTAAATAATGAGATTTTCTTCAACCATCAAAAAAAAAAAAGGTTTAGTTCATTTGTAAAGCTATAAAATAGGTAATGTGGAATACATTTTTCTTATTTGTCTTTCCAAATAAAACACATGCAACCAAATTTAGAAGATCAACAGAGATAGCCAACCATAAGCATCACTGCAAACAAGTCAAAGCAGATAATCAAAATTACTTGAGGCAATTTCCTGGTCTTGACCATGTACTACGGTTATGTAAGATGTTACCATTTGGGGAATGTGGGTAAAGAATAAATGAGAACTTTTCCTCCCTGGCTGCCTGAGGATCGGCCACCATCATGAATGACAAAGTAAATATCCAGACCAGGAAGTTCATGACCAAGTGATGACTACTGTAGAAATAAATGGTTATTGATGTCCTTTGCCCTGGGCAGGCAACAGTATCTAAGACCAAAATTTGGGAAAAAATAGCCAAAATGTACATGACCACACCAAATGTCATCTTTGTATTCGGATTCAGAACCCATTTTGGTGGTGTCAAGACTACTAACTGCAGCATGACTTACCATTCCTTGGATTATGCAAATAAAAATGAACCAAACACTGACTTGCAACATGTAAGAGGAACCCAAGAACAGAATAAAGAAAGTCAGTGGGACTGCAAAACCCAACACTGGAGCTGGCAAAAAGGAAGAATAAAGATTTTGCAATGATTTCATCTATGGTGATGGTGTGGATTTTTTACCAGAGGACTGATAAACTATAAAATCCTTAGTAATAATAAAGGCTTATATGGGAACTCTCTAACATTTCTGAAAATCTGAAATTATTTCAAAATGACCTGTTAGAAATTTTTTTAAAAGATTTAATGCTCAGAAAAGAAAAAACTGTGTTAAAAAATAACTTGGGGCAAAACCTATTACAAGCAAAGGTTAAAGGAGACATCAGCGTGTGTGTACAATGAAAAAAGCAAGGAAGGACCGGCTAATTCTCAGCTCCACTCCTCATCAGTGGAGTGTGATCTTAGGCAAGTCACTTAACCTATTAAAAAAAATCTTTTTTTATTTTTACCTCCAGACCTTCCTCACAGAGTTGTTGTGAGGGTAACTGAAATAGAAATGTTCATTATAATATATATACTTTATATATAATATATATATTAATTATATATATACACACACACATATATATATGTATATATATAAATTCTGCAGAGGAAAGTGAAAGAATATGAAAGAGAAAATAATGTGAGAATTGTACCCACTCTATATATTCAGAGAACAGATCAATCAGAAAATAAACTTTACTGAGTTTACAGCAATTATAAAATCTCCCATGTATTTCAAGGCTATAGTGACTATTGTAGGAAAACTATACTATCTTACAAATGACAGAATTTCAATAAAGCTATCATATCATTTGCAAGGCTTCCCCTCTCAAACTGAAATTTACAGCTACCTGAACTGGGTTTTCTGCTGTGGACAAATGGCTCAATAAAACCAACAGGCTTCCAAATTCATTTCAAGTTCAAAATCAATTTCAGTATAAGAGCAAAGTCTTTCACTCACTTTAAAACATGAGTTTTTCTTAGGGATGGATTCTTTTCAACCTATTTATTTCAGTAAACTATTGAGACAGTCAAACGAAAAGAGATTACAAACTTGGGCTTTATTCAAAGGACAATGCTACCTAAATTCTAATTGGAAGCTCATAAAAGGGTTTCATGTAGGAGTGGAGAGAAAAAAAAGAAAAAAGTTTCATTAGCTGGAAATGAGTGAGAAGGTTACATATCAACTACGTCCAGTTTATTCACTTATCTCTAACATACCAACACTTTAGAGACTTCAGATCCCAAAGCAGTCTGCTTCCTGCACATGTCTAATAAACTCTAAGGGCAGTATTTAAAAGGTATGGAATTAAGCAAAGGCTTAGACAAACTGGCATTCAAATAACAAAGTGCTAAAGCCATTAGCAGGAGCCCTGGTGGCACAGTGATCAAGTGTTGAGCTGCTAAATGAAAGGTCGGTGATTTGAACCAATCAGGCACTCCGTGGGAGAAAGATGTGGCAGTCAGCTTCCATAAAGATTACAGTCTTCGAAACCCTGTAGGGCAGTTCTACTATGTCCTGTAGGGTCACTCTGAGTCAGAATCGATTCAACAATGGGTTTAAAACCATTAGGTGAATGGTTCTTGGGGGAACCTTAAAAGACACAGACCAGGTTAATACCACCTGAGCCCAGAGAATCTTAATATCAATGAAAGGAGGACAGGCAGACCTTACACGATTCTTCCTGTGATGCAACAGAAATATAAAGAACCACCTATGATACTTTCTTTTAAAAATATTTAAACCTGAGTCTATTCAAGCACTGAGATCTAACTACTAGTCTACCAAAAACAGAGGGAGAAAGAAACATGTTAAACAACATCACAAGGATACAATATGCCAACTCTAGAATGTAGGTGATTTTACAGAACAAATGACTGACCCATTTCTTCAACAAATAACATGAAAACAAAAGGAGGGGTAGGTTTTATAGATTAAAGATATTTAAGAGACATTTCAGCCAAATGTCATGTATGGACTTTAGATAATTATCTGAATAAACCAAATGTAAAAGGTATTCTTGAGATAACCAGAGGAAACAAAACACAAAAGCTATTAGTGTCATGTAATTAATAATTTTCTTGGGTGTAATAGCATTGTAGTTATTTTTGAAGGGAAAAAGTCCTCATCTGTTACAAAATTTTTAAGTATGTACAGGTGAAGCAAATGAGGGAAAATGTTAACAATTACTAAGTCTAGGAGGTAGAGGCATTAATTACACTATTCTATTTTCAGTATGTTTGAAATGTTTCACAATAAAAAGTTAAATACATAGCAATGGCACTCTATGTGACACGTAGTTTCTCCCAATCATGCCAAAGACAAAATTCCATTTCCATCTTGAGCCTGTTTGCTTTCCCACCATTTCCCCCCTGAATTCAAAGCTTTGATACAGACTGAAGAAATATGATGTGACATACCTGTAGCAGGAGTGGCTAAAGTGACAAGATTCTTTCTTAGCATATCATAGAGAGGGCTGTTAAACAGATAAAATAAAAATAAACAATTCAAAATACATTTCTAAGGATACTGGTAGTTTTCCATTAAATGTTAAATATATTTCTGATATATTACATCCTAACTTTCTCTATAAGGAGCAGCAGTTCAAACCCACCAGTTGCTCCGCAGGAGGAAGATGAAGCAATCTACTTCTGTAAGATTTACAACCTTGGAAACCCAATGGGGGTCACTATGAGTCAGAATCAACTTGAGGGCAGTGGGTTTGGTTTTAGTGGGCTTTCTCTATAAAGTATGAAGAAGTAGAATTTTACCCCTTATAATAGATATTTAAATACTAATATTGTAATGCCTAGGCCCTTGTCATACTTCTCCCCATTAAAAAACTAATTAGTTTACATTTTATTTCATTAACCCAAGTGGGGATTCCTTTGAAGAGTATTCCTTCCTTCCAAGAATTTTCATATTTTAACTGGGAAGTAGGGTAGTGGTAGAAGTAGCTCTGGTGGCATAGTGCCTAAGGCATTTGACTGCTAACCAGAAGGCTGGTGGTTCAAACCCACCAGCCTCTCTGCAGAAGGAAGATGGGCCAATCTACTTTCGTAAGATTTACCACCACAGAAACCCAATGGAGATTGGTCACTATGAGCTGGAATCAACTTGATGGCAGTAAGTTTAGTTTATTTTCTTTTTTTTTTTTTTTGAGGGAAGTTATGGGAGACAGAGAAAACAAGCTTAGAAGGAACAGTCATTATAAAGCTAGAGAGTTAGAGAACATTGGCTTCTCATTACTGACGAGCTTTTGACTATATAAGCTAGTGCCCATATATTCCGATACAGGTGGAAAAGGTCACAGACAGGTCAGATTAGCTTCACTTAATTCCTACTAAACTCATAATCATCAACCTCAAACTGCCCAGGAATCCTACCTTTCTCACCAGCTTACTCCTCCTCCTCTCTCTCCAACAAGTACTTTACAAAATTCCAGCCTAGCCACATCAAGTTCCCTCCTATCCTGGCCTTGACACACGATGTTCAATCTGCTTGAAGCTTGCTTCAACCAACCCCTTCTAAGTGACTTTTTAATTATCCTTTAGCTCTCAGCTCAAATCTCACTTCCTCAAGGAACCTTTCTTGACCCCTAAGACACTGAATCCCCCTCGACAGTACTTAGTGTAATGTGAACATGTACTGTGTTAATGAATATCTGCTCACTACACTGTAAATTCCATAAAACCAGGCTCTGAGTCTATGTTGCTCACTGCTGTATTCTCAGTGCTCACAGGCCAACTGACATGTGCAGGCCCTTAAATATTTGTTGATTGAATGAGTAAATCGCCACTAATAACCTGTGAGGTTGGATGGTTGTATATAAGCATCCAAAAGAAATACAAACCCTCACTCTTTTTACCTCGGCTCTTTCACGGAGAAGCTCTGACGTCCAAGTAGTTCTCCCAAAAGATCTCCACCACAATATACCATATGCTGCTCCTGCTGATCATAAAGCTGCTTCATCATTATATACTGGCCTAGATACTGCATGACCTGCATGGGAATAAAGTACCATGAAAAGAGCTGTCCAGCTGCTGCCAAAACAACACAAATTCTGAGGAGATAAAGGAAGTTATTTCGCTGGAGAAAAAGAGAACTAATATATATGGACATGACTGTCAGTAATTCAGAGTGCATGTGCATGGGATCTTAAGCAGGATGGCTGTCCCCAACTGCTAGGTTCATCCACTCATTACCATTCTGGCTATCAAAAGACCTCGACTCATAACACAGAAATGTAGTAATCAGGCAATGAGAAAAAGTGGTCAATATACTTAGTATTCCCTTACAATTTTTCTCATCAGTCCAAATCTTATCAAGAGTCTATTACTGGAAGTAATAAACTTAAAATTTGCCTAGGTCATAAAAATATTTTCCAAGTCCAGGGGCCAATAAACAACTACTCTATCGTTTCAATGTATGTTCACTTAATAGTTTTGACAAACGAAGTACAACGTTTAATAGCTATCAGCACTGTAAGTGAACAAAATATAGAACCTAAGTGTTTATCAGATAGAAATTTACTTTATCTGGCTATTTTTCTCACAGTTACAAAACTGACAAAGTTCACAATTTTAAAAAGTTATCTCAAATGTACATGAAGTGTTTCATATAATCTTTATCATCCAGCTTGGTACCTACCTTCTGATAATGGACTTAGTTGAATTTTATGATAAACTAAAATAATTAAGTCTGTTAGAAAGAAATGCTTTTCCCCAGGTAGCAGATTAAAAAAAACAAAACAAAACAAAAAATCTTAATAATTAAGTTCATTTAATGATGTAAGTAAAAATTTGTTATCACAGATTACAAGCAGACCAAAGCAGTTATCTTTATCTTTAGGCCCTAGCTTCTCAAGAATATATCTGGTATTTACACAGAAGATTTTTCCAACTTTGTTCCCATTATATTGAAGCAGCAATGCTCCTAGGCTGTTCCTCACCCCTATTTTCCCCACCTCACACTTCCTCAGTTTTCCTATCCCCCTGGTAACATGTCCCAGTATTAACAGATTAGCCAAGCTTTCATATCCATCAAGTAAACTAGGGGAAAATAAGATGAGGAGGAACATCTACTAGAGGTAGTAGGAGAAAGTTCTGTATTTATGTCTGTCCAACATTCAGAAAAGATAAATCTAAGAATGCCAAATCCATTGCTGTTAAATCGAATCCTGACTCACAGTGATCCTATAGGACAGAACTGAACTGCCTCATAGGTTTTTTAAGGCTGTAATCTTTATGGAAGCAGACTCTCACACCTTCCTCCCATGGAACGGCTGATGAGTTCAAACTGCTGACATTTTGGTTAGCAGATAAACTCTTAACCATTGTGCCACCACATGTATGTAAAACAGGATATTCTATCCCATGTATATAAAAAGAGATATTCTAAAACACTATTCTACATTTGTATATAAGACTACTATTTTATTATATCTTACTGTCTCAATGCACACACTGTCAATCAGTATCTAAAAAGAAAAATTAGAAAATTCCCCTTTATGTACTAGGTAGCATCAAGGTGCATAGAAAGCTTAATCATATAAACTTTTTCTAACCTTGTCTCAGTAAAACATTCTTCCTGGACAATATGTACTTAATTTCTTCTCAACCCAGGCAAATTCTGCCATGCTACTGAAAAAGAAAGCCTGACAGATTTGATGTAAAAATCTACACTTTAATAACAGTCTGGAAAAAGGTCTGACTCATCAGAGTAATAGACACCTAGTCCAAACTGATGCATGTAATCTAAAATGGTAAAAGAAATATGGGTATTCTAGAAAATCTGCAGTGCCTCCAGATTTGTTTCCTTAAGAGGTATAATGTTGCAGGAGTGAGGCAATACTGATAGCTATCGGGTTTGTAAGAAAAAGAAAAAAGAGCCTAATTTTGCTTCCTCTGTCTAGCAAGGGTTAGCTCTTTATCCAACTACATGCAAGCAGTTCCAACAGATTAACATTTTAATACTGAGTCTTTTTCACTTAGAGAATTCAATTTGTTTTTGTTTATTTAAAAAAAAAAAAAAACTTTAGAAGTATAATAAGTTATTTAAATGCATAAGTGTTTAAAATAACTCATGGTGCTCCCAAGAGTATCTGACACATTTATAATGAAAAACTGCTGCATTTAATTCCTGGCTGGCAGCATATCCAGTAAATCACAGGCAGTGTCATTTTTTAATCTTGTACATGTTTTGCATTTTAACTGAGATCAATGAATTAATGGTTAAACTTACGTTTAGCTGATCACACACTTCAAAAGGAACTAAAAGGAAATATGAAGTACCACCCCCTAATTGATTTTATGAAACAAACATAACCCTGATAACCAAACCAGACAAAGACACCACAAGAGAAGAAAACTATAAGCCATTATCGCTTATGAATATAGACACAAAAATCCTCAATAAAATAATGGTGAACAGAAACCAACAGCAAAAAGAGCATACACAATGACAATATGAGCTTTTTCAGGAATGCAGGAATGGTTCAAAATTAGAAAATCAATCAACATAATACACCACATCAATAGAACACAGGAAAAGAACCACATGATCAACTCTATGGATGCAGAACATGTATCTGATAAAATCCAACACCCTTTCTTGATGAAAACCCTAAGGAAGATTCAAATAGAGCAGAAATTCCTTAATATGATTCAGAGCACATGAAAAGCCAACAGCCAACATTACACTTAATGGACAGAGAGTACTTTCCCCTTTAAATCAGAAACAAGACAAGGGTCCCCTCTCTCACCACTTCTATTCAAAATTGTAATAAAAATTCTAGCCAAAGCAGTAAGTCGAGTAAAAGGTATCCAGATTGCAAGGAAGAAGTAAAATTACCTCTGTTCACGAATGTTATCATCCTACATACAGAAAATTCAAAAGAGTCCTCAAGAAAATTTCTATAGCTAACAGAGGCTAAATTCCTCTAATTTAGGAAAGGTACATAGTCAGCAAACAAAAATTACTTGGGTTTCTGAACACCAGCAACAAGAAATCTGAAATGGAATTTTTTTTTCCCTCCCCACCACTGCATTAACAGAGTCTGAAAACCTTGCCAAGTCTGAAGTGTGTTTCCTTAGGGATTATAAAGAACTCTGGTGGCACAGTGGGTAAGGCATTTGGCTGCTAATCAGGCTGGTGGTTCAAGCCCACCAGCTGCTCTATGGGAGTAAGATAAAGCAATCTACTTCCATAAAGATTCACAGCCTCAGAAAACCAATGGTGGTTGCTATGAGTAAGAATCAACTCGATGTTGTTGTTGTTGTTGTTATGTGCCTTTGAGTCGAACCCGACTCCTAGCGACCCCTCCTTAGGCTTCCAAGGCAGTATCACTACGAAAGTAGATTGCCCCATCTTCCTTCCGAGGAGTGGCTGGTGGGTTTGAACCACCAGCCTTCTGGTTAGCAGTCAAGTGCCTTAGGCACTACGCTACCAGAGCAGTGGTATACTCTAGCATAATCCACTTAGTGGTTCTGTGTCTAGCTATCAACTCTGAAGATAACTCTGTAATAGTGGTCAGTCTGCCTGAGTGAAACTTTCATGCAAAATGATGGTCAGAGCAGCTCAACTGAAAGAAAAGTAAGAAAACAATTCCATTTATAACAGCATTTAAGAGAATAAAATACCTAGGAATAAATCTGACCAATGACATGAAGGACATATACAATGAAATTATAAAATACTGTTGAAAGAGACTGAAGAAGGCTTAAATAAATGAAAAGATGTTCCATGTTCTTGGGTTGGAAGACTATTTTATATTGTTAAGATGTCAATACTACCCACAGATTCATCACAATCCCTATCAAAATTCCAACAGCCTTTTTTACAGAAATGGAAAAACCAATCCTCAACTTTATGTGCAATGGCAAGAGGCTGCAAATAGCTGAAGCAATGGTAAAAGAGAAGAACAAAATAGGAAGGCTCAAATTTCCTGATTTTAAAACTTATTACAACTTCTCTTCACTTATCGACTAGTTAGGTTCCACAGACCAGGTTGTTATCCAAAATCATCATTAAGTGACAATGGAAGATGACCACATCAGATCACAAAATCACATATATGCTGAATTACATCATTACATAACTGCCAAAGCACTGAGAATCATGCCCACCAAGGAGACACATTACCTTTACCATCACAGCCAGCATTACTCTCACCTCATACCCTAGTGTTCGTTACTGACAGACATACATGATTACTGTGTATAATTTTTTCAGTGGTTTGGCAATTATGTAATGATGTAGCCCTCCTCCATTTTGTGATCATCCATTTTCACATAACACCAATTTCACATAACAACTTGGTCTTTGGAACCTAACTCTGTCAGTAAGTGAGGAGAGAGTATAATATGTTTTTAAAACAGGAAATATATGAGTTCTGATTTTGTAAGTGTGAATATGAGTCTTAATGATAGAGTCATCCTCCATTTTGTGACCTATGTGGTCTTCTTCCATTTTCACATAACGCCAATTTTGCATAGCAACCTGGTCTTTGGAACTTAACTATGTTGATAAGTGAAAAGAGAGTGTAATCAACACAGCCTTGCGCTGGTACAACAATAGACACATGGACCAAAGGAACAGAATTGAGAGTCCAGAAATAAATGCACACATCTATTATGCTAAACTAATTTTAACAAGGGTGCTAAGTCCATTTGATGGGGAAAGAAGTGTTTCTTCAATGAATGGTTCTGGGAAAACTGGATTTCCAAAAGCAGAAGAATGAAACAGGATTCATGCCTCATACCATAGACAACAAAAAATTTAAAATGGATTAAGAACCTGAACATACAAACTAAAACCATAAAATTCTTAGAAGAAAATGCAGGGGCAACGATGTTGGGCTTAGCCTTTAACACAATGAATTAGTTAATATAATAATGAATAAACAAACAGCAGAAGACAAAATAAATAAATGAGATCTCATAAAAATTTTAAACTTTTGTTCATCAAAAAATTTACCAAAAGAGCAAAAGCATAAGATACTGACTGGGAGAGAATCTTTGGAAACCACGTGCCAGTAAGAATCTAATAACCAAAACATATATTAAACTTCAAAAACTTAACAAAAAGATAAATAACCCAATCCTAAAATGGACAAAAGACTTGAATAGACAGTTCACCAAAAAGGACATTTGAATGGCCACCAAACATATGAAAACATGCTCAGAGTTAGCCACCAGAGAGATGCAAATCAGAACCACAATGAGATACCATTTCACTCCCACTAGGATGGCTAACGGAGCTCTGGTAGCATAGTGGCTAAGGCACTTGACTGCTAACCAGAAGGCTGGCAGTTCAAACCCACCAGCCACTCCTCGGAAGGAAGACGGGGCAATCTACTTCCGTAGTGATACTGCCTCGGAAACCCAGGGAGGGGTCGCTATGAGTTGGGTCCAACTCGACAGCACATAACAATAACAACAACAAGATGGCTAAAATTTAGAAAGAAAAAAAACAAATGTTAGCAAGGATGTGAGGAAAATGGAACTCTTATCCACTACTGGTAGAAATACAAAATGGTACAGTCATTATGAAAAACAGTGTAGTGGTTCCTAAAAAAACTAAAAATAGAACTACCACATGACCCAGCAATTCCACTCCTATGTATAATCCCAAAAAAGCTGATAGCCAAGACTCAAAAACAGACTTGTACATCAATGTTCAATGCAGCACTCAATAGCCAAAAGGTGAAAACAACCTAAATGCCTATCAACAGATGAACAGATAAACAAAATGTGATACACACATATAATGGAACACTATTCAGCCAGTAGAAGTAGCAAAGCCTTGATATATGCCACAATACAATATGGATGGAGCTTGAAGACATGATGCTGATGGAAATAACTTAGTCACAAAAGGACAAATACCACGATTTCACTTACATAAGAAGACTAGAAAAGGCAAATGTATAGAGACCAAAGTTTACTGGTGGTTACCAGTGACAGGACGTAGGGGGAAAGAAGAGGTTAATGATGATAGAAAAATTGCATTGATTAAGGGTAGGGTTGCACAGAGAATTATTGTAATTGCTGCCATTAAGTTGTATACCTGTAAAAAGTTGAACTGGTGAAACTGGTGTGACAGATGTATTTGCAACAATGATGCCCCCCCCCCCAAAAAAAGAATAGCTGCTATAGTTGATTATATAGAACTACCATCTTCATCAGATTTGGTTCCTTAAAGAGTTTTAGGGGCATGGTTTCTCAGTTAATTGGTTTAATACTGTATTTAGTGCTTCTGTTCTACCTCCTACTTCCCTGCACAGTCCCTGGGGTCTTAAAAGCTTGCATGCAGCCTATCCACAGTCTCTACTTGCCTAGAGCAACAGAGGAAGGAGACAAGTCAGGAATAGGAGGAGGATATGGAACATGTGGCTAAGTACCTTCATGAACGCCTCCTTTGCCATGAGAACTGGATGCTATCCGTTACTATTACTGAACATTTTGATCAAAGATTCTACAGAAGAATCCTTGTCAAAAAGGAGAAAATGTATAACAGAATTTCAAATTCCCCAAAAAGTCTGAAGCTATGGAGGCTGAATGAACCCCCAAATCTATTGTGCGAAGATAATCTTTAAATCTTAAACCAAAAATATTCCCTGAAGTTTCCTTAAAACCAAACAACAGTTGGAAATACAAATACCATTTGACCCAGCCATCCCATTACTAGGTATATACCCTAAAGAAGTGAGAGCCATAACAAGAACAGATATATGC
>NW_006922159.1:752495-754035 GCF_000298275.1 Orycteropus afer afer
TAACAAATGCTGGCTAGGATGCGGAGAGACTGGGACTCTCGTACACTGCTGGTGGGACTGTAAAATGGTACAACCATTGTGGAAAGCAGTATGGCGATTTCTTCAAAAGTTGGAAATAGAAATACCATTTGACCCAGCCATTCCATTATTAGGTATATATCCTAAAGAAGTGAGAGCCACGACAAGAACAGACATATGCACATCCATGTTCACTGCAGCACTATTTACAATAGCAAAAAGCTGGAAACAACCTAGGTGTCCATCAATTGAGGAATGGATAACCAAACTATGGTACATACACACAATGGAATACTCTGCAACCCTAAATAACCTAGAATCTGCAAAACATCATATAACATGGATGAACTTTATGCTGAGTGAAATATGTCAATCACAAAGGACAAATACTGTATTAGTCTGTTATTGTAAAAGTCGAAGAATGGTTTATAAATGGAGGGAAATTTTCTTTGTTGGTTACCAGGGGTGAGAGAGGAGGGGAAGGAACACTGTTAGATAAGTAGAGCTAAGTATTGATTTGGGTCAATAGAAGGGCAATGTACCAAATGTGAATGATCAACATCGTGGCATTAAGGAACAGGAAGACATAGAGAGGTACATGGGAGGTGCAGACAACAAAGATATACGGGTGGATAGATGGATGGACAGGCTGAATTATTAGGTATGTCTGTGCAGCAGGGAGTGTATCCAAGACCATGTATAGGGTTGGCAGACAATGGTTCTACAAGTGTACTTGTATGTTCTATAAGAATTCCCATGGGTATAGTAGAGCTGACAAGGGACAAGGTTGTAGTCACTTCTTGGTCACAGCCAGCTACCCAGAGGGAGCAAGTAGTTGAACCAGTGGGCTCGGGACTGTAAGCACAGGGGACATCAAGCTCAATTGGCATAACATACTACACAAAACATTGTTCCACCTCCTACTTTGGTGAGTAGCGACTGGGATCTTAAAAACTTGCAAGCAGCCATCTAGATGCAACAATGGGTCTCTCCTCATCCAGAGCAAAGAATGAAGAAAACCAAAAATTCATGGAAACAAGTAGTCCTGGCAACTGGTACACCACGCAATCATCAGCCTACACGACTATGAGACCAGAAGAACTAGTTGGTACCCTGTTACCACTGTCAACCACTCGGAGGGGGAGCTATGTAGGAGACCCTGGATAGAGAGGGAGAACAATGTAGAACAAAACTCAAAATCATTTGGGAAAGCTCAATTGGCATAACATACTATACAAAACATTGTTCCACCTACTACTCTGGTGAGTAGCGACTGGGACCTTAAAAGCTAGGAAGCTGCCATCTAGGTGCAACAACAGGTCTCTCCTCGTCAAGAAGAAAACCAAAATTAACGGAAACAATTAGTCCTAGCGACTGGTACACCATCCGATCTGCAACCTATACAACTATGAGACCAGAAGAATTAGATGGTGCCCAGCTACCACTGCCATCCACTTGGAAGGGATGTAGGAGATCCTACATAAAGAGGGAGAACAATGTGGTACAAAACTCAAAATCGTTT
>NW_006922159.1:754585-787737 GCF_000298275.1 Orycteropus afer afer
AACAAAAGACAGGCATATGAGTTGAACATTTACCTGAGGTAGATACACTCCTTGGAGAGAACAATCATGGGAGAAAGAAGGGCTGTTTATACACAGGGAGACAGCTCAGGGTTCAGGAGTGCAAGGAGGGATGGACAGAGGGAAGAGGTAACTATCGGGAGGAAGTGGGAGGGAAGCTATTGCATTGGGGTAAATTGTAGTCAATGTCATGAGACAACGTGTGTATGAGCTGCTGTATGGAAAGTGAATTTGCTCTGTAAACTTTTACCCAAATCACAATAAAAAGAAAAAAAAATGTCTGTCTTGAGCTCTTTTAAGTCTATTTATATGGGATTAAATTGACAATAGCAATTCAAAAGACTGGATAGGAAACTTAGGGGGCAGTTAAGTGTACATTAATGGAGAGGAACAACTCAGAAAAGAAGAGAAAACTAACAGACCACGTGAACCTCAACCTCCATGATCCTGAGACCAGAAGAATTAGATGGTACCCAGCTACTACTCCTAACCACTCTGAACGGGACCACAATAGTACATCCTGGATAGAGTTGGGAAAAAATGTGAAACAAAACTCAAAATCATAAACGAGACCAGGCTCTGATAGAGACTGGTGGAACCCCCAAGACTAAGGCCCTTAGACACCCTTGAAGCCTAGAACTGAACTCACCCCCATGGCTCAAAGTTCAGTTGAGCAACAGACAGATCTCTAAGGTGATCAACAACACCAGGGAGGTATGCACTCCTTAGATCAACAAAAGGGCAGCATCTGCCCAAGGAGAAAGTTCAGAAGGCCAGAAGGGACAGCAAAGAAGGACAAAGGGAAATGGTAAACAGGAAGCAGGAAAAGTGTTGTTACATTAGGGGATTACAATCAATGTCATGAATCAAAATATGTATGAATTGCTGAACGGAAAACCAATCTGCTCTGTAAACATTGACCCAAAGCACAACAGGTTTTTCTTTTTCTTTCTTTCTTTTTTTTTTTTTTAAAAAAGGAGGGTGAGAACAGTTGAATTGGTATGTTTTGCTGTGTATATTCTTAAAAACAACAAAATTGAATTTTAAAAAAAAGGAAATATGAAGTCAACTTGAACTCGATACTCTTTCTAAAACAGAACAAAAGTTGATCTTCCAGTACCTCAGGAGCAGAACTTCCTTTCTTAGACCTAAACATAAAAAAAGCTAGAATACATAAAAGAAACCACATACAGAGGATTCATGGTACCATCAGCAACTGAAATATAAAATGACATTACTGCTACTTCTCAGATGTTCTTAAAACATTTAGCTCAACTGATTCCCTTGATAATTTTCTCTGCTGACTTACCTCTTTAACAGTGAATGTTTCACCTTGTGCACCTGCTGCCTGCAAAATCTTCAAAAGTGGCAGTTTTGGTCGTACCTGATACAAACACAAAATAAATCTTCTATTTACATTTCAGTTAGATTTGCCTCTATAACCCTACAGCACAAGAGAACTTCCTCAAATCTTTTTTTTTTTTTAAACAAACCCTAGAGTAGATTGCTTGTCACCTAATACATACAATCATCCAATGCATAAAATAACAACTTGTTATCTTCCTAGAATATCACATTTTCAAATGATAGCGGAGTTTAAAGCCAGACTACCCAGGAGTGAATCTTGGCCTCACCACTTACAAGCTGTGTGACTATGGGTGAATAACCTACTTCAATTTCCTCCTCTCAGGAATAAATGAGTTTACATATGCAAATTGTGAAGAACAAGGCCTGACACACAGTAAGCACCATGTAAGTGTTTTGGTTACTATTAGTTACTGTTGTGGAACAATTACTTCAAGTATACTTTATTAATCATCTTCCCTCCCTAAAAAGAACCAGTGGTATTATCAGATATAGATATTTAATTAAGAGAAAATTTCTTCTTTAATTTAGGCTGTCTCCTGGATTCACAAAAACAACTATTAATGTATTGTTTCTCATGTTCTAACATAGAAGTATTTTGCACATATTAGTCTCCAAAGAGATATATTGTATTGTAAGATTATTTTTCTAATACTAGTCAAATTTTTTCTCCCTCATGGCAGAAACTGCCCATTTCCTATGTAATCTCACTAAATCAATGAAATCAATAAAAACATTGAGCAGTTGGGTATCTGGAAATTCATTAAATCATTCTAATCTGGAGGGGAAAATAAAAACCAGAATGCTTTGGGGAAAAAAATCAGGATCGTCAACCCAAATTCATTTAGGATATATCTCAAAATGGAAAACTATGCCAAAGTTCTTTTCCAGAGAGCCCCTAAACCAAAAAGTTCTTCTAGGGCATGTATCTTAAATTTCTTTTCAGTGCTTTCAAACTGTTTGAACAGCACTAGACATGTGTCTTTTGGGTAGAGTAGCCTAGAATAAGACAATGTGTGCTTTGACTGATATTATTCTTGGAATGGGCATATCTTGCAATTGCTACACATGAATATTCTACCTATCTTAAATGTATCATATATTTATGAATTCAGTTAATTCAGTTCCTAAGTAACACAGGGACTAATGTCACTTGCCTTTTAATACCTAACTTCTTTTACCTAAAATATTTACCTGAAATAAAATAAAAATAAAAAACTATATTTTTATAGAACAAATTAAAATTCAACAATGTTCTGTTTAGCCACATAATTAAAAATAATAATAGTCATATTCACCTCTCTCCTCTTACAACCACTCTGGTTTTATCACGTGTAAGGCCTCTGTCATTCTAAGGTTTTACAAATAATTTCTAAATTTTCTTTTACTATTTTTTAATAACTTCATTTTATATATTTAAATCTTTATGTTTTTAGAAACCATGGAGGCAGAGAGGCAGTGGGATAACATATTTAAAGTGCTAGGGAGAAAAGAAACTATTAACCAAGAATACTAGATCTGGCAAAACTGTCCTTCAAGAATAAGGTCAAAATTAAGACATTCCCAAATAACTAAAAGCGGACAGAACTCATTACCACTAGACCTGCCCTGGCCCACAATGGTGAAAATGATTACGTGCTCAGCTGCTAACCAAACGGTAAGAGGAGGCTCAAGTTCACCCAGAGGAACACCCAAAGAAAGCCTGGTGATCTACTTTGAAAAAAATCAGCTACTAACATTCAATGAAGCACAGTTCTACTCTGACACACATGGGGATCACTATGAATCAGAATCAACTCTACGGCAACTGGGTTTTTTTTTTTGGCCTGCCCTAAAATAAATGCTAAAAGGAAGCCATACATAGGGAGCAGAAGGAATTCATTAAAGGTAATGTATTGACAAGTATAAGGGCCAGATTTAAGGTATTTTGGCTGGTCAGTGTTTAATTTATCTGGAGTTTGTTTTTGTACAAAGTTTGAGAGGTATGGAGTGGCCAGTTATGTCAAAACTATTCATTATAAGCCACTTTTTCTGTCCAAATCCAAATTCCACCTTTATCATCCATTAAGATATAGAATCCTACATATTGTGAAATGTTTACAAAATACACAAAATAAAATTACATATTTTTATAAGTATATATATACACACAAATGTTAGAGGAAATATATGGAAAGACTTTGAGGGAGGAAAGGGAAGAGATGGTTAAAGGAATCTTTATAGATAATATTTTAAAGATCGATACATTATAAAGCTTGAATTTTTTATAATAATACATTTGTTATATAAAGAAAACAAACTGATTACACCACCACCAAGAAGACAGAAAACAAACTTATTTAACCTAGCCCCAAATTCTCCACTAGCCTTTCCCACTCAAAAGCACATTAGTTTTCAAGATGTATACTTTTAGGCAATCTATAATCTCCAAAATTTTATTTAGTCAATGATCAATTCAAATTTACGAACAATGATACTGCTTATCTTTCTATAATATGGCATTTTAAAAAATAACCATTTCTGCTCTGTATAAAATCCTACATACAGTCTGTAAAGTTAGCTACATGCCTCAATTCAATTTTTAGAAATTTTTAAGAAAAATAGGAATGCCTAAAAATAATTTACCTGAGTAATTTGTTCTGGAGAGATCCTACAAGCACTGTCAGATGTTGAACACTGGGCAGAGGTGGAAAGCGATGTCATTTTGGCGGTGACGAAATGGCAGTCTGTTGATAAAACTACAAGGAAAAGAATTCATAAATTATATTCTAAAGCAGAAAATTCTCTTTAGCATTTACAAACAAGCAGCCAGCAGAAGTAAAAATGACACATATAACAGAGCTCCTTAAGCAAATGCAACATACCCTTGATGAGATTCTTAACGCCTTCTGGATCACGCTCTAATTCGGAGCTGCCAAAAACTGAAGCACTGAATTAAAAGTAACTCATCTATGCTTCCCTCAGGTGAAGCTGGAAACAGAAATAGGCCTGGGCATGCTCCAACCTCCACTTTGATATGAATGTGTAAATTAGTTTAGCTGAAAGTCAAATTTACAATCATTATCTCCCAAAGGAGACAAGATAGTTCTTCAGTATCTCCTCCTCTCTGGGACTGTGCTTAACCGCCTGGAAGACAGGTGCAAGGCTGGGGGAATTACCAAGATAATAAAAATTCCAACAGCGTCAAGGAAAAACCTCAACAACATGTTGGAACATGTCTTAGAAATGGGCCACAGGAAAGCAAGGATCAAATTTTTCAGTATCAGTTAAAACCAGCTTTTTACACAGGCATATGAATTGAACATGTACCTGAGACAGATACTCTCCTTGGAGAGAACAATCATGGGAGAAAGAAGGGCTGCTTATGCATAGGGAGACAGCTCAGGGGGCAGGAGTGCATGGAGGGATGGACACAGGGAAGAGGTAACTATCGGGAAGAAGTGTGAGGGGAGCTGTTGCATTGGGGTAAAATGTTGTCAGTCATGAGACAAAAAGTATTTTTAAATTGGTGCCAAACACAGCAACAGCACAGCAACTAGATACCTAGAAAATGGGTTAAACCCAAATAGACATATATCGTCAGGGAATGATATTGCATGAATTAATATACAGAGTAATATTTAATTTTTTTCACCTTCTACCTTTTTTCCTTTAAAAAAAAAAAAGTGGTAAGGAAAAAATAAAATTTTAAGTAAACTTGCTTGAGGTTACCTCCCAGCTTTTATTTTGGTGAAGAGTGACAATGAGTGAAATTCATGAACAAGCAGCCATGTATCAGGGAAAACCAAAAAAACCAAAACACTGCCATCGAGTCGATTCCAACTCACAGCGACCCCACTGGGTTTCCAAAGTGGTAAACCTTTATGGAAGTAAATTGCCCAGTCTTGCTTCTGCAGAGTGGCTAGTGGATTTGAACCACCAACTTTCTGGTTAGCAGTCAGATGCCTTAGGCACTGTGCTACCAGAGCTCCTCCTTACATCAGGGAAAAAAACAAAAAAAAAAACCCACTGCCATCCAGTCTAACCCGACTCACAGAGACTCCCATTGTGTTTGAAAGGCAGAAAATCTTTACAGAAGTAGGTTGCCCAGTCTTGCTTCTGCAGAGTGGCTGGTGGATCTGAACCATCAACCTTTTGGTTAGCAGTAACATGCCTTACTCACTGTGCTACAAGAGTTCCTTTACATCAGGGAAAGGAGCCTAGAAAAACAGCCAACAAGTAGACTGGCTAAAGTTAACAAGATTCCTCACTCTTTTGAGAAGGCTTATTAACTGTAACAAAATATAAATCTCCCCCCCCCAACTGGTTGCCCTTGCTACAAAACAGAAAATACAACTGGGTGTAAATACAACTTACAATTTTAAAGCAACTGGCTTTTAATTGGCACTTCAAACCTTACAAATATAAAACCAATCTGGATTTCCCCAAACCTACTAGCCCTATGTAGCGTACTGCCTAAGGCATCTGACTGCTAACCAGAAGGCTGGTGGTGGTTCAAACCCCCCAGCCACTCCTTGGAAGGAAGGTTGGGCAATCTACTTCCGTAGTGATACCACCTCGGAAACCCAAGGAGGGGTCACTATGAGTCGAAGCCAACTCAACGGCACATAACAACAACAACAACGAGCCCTATAGTTTTCTCCATTTCAATAAACACAAGTCCATCCTTCCAGTTGCTCAAGTCAGTAACACTGAAGCCATCCCTGACTCTTCTTTCTCATACCATACCTAATCCATTAACAAATTCTGAAGCTTTACTTCCAAAATATATCCGAAGTCCAACCACTTCTCCCCACTCCCATTGTTACTATACTAATCCAAGCCACCCATAAATGAATTATTGTTATTAGCCTTCTAAAGGTTTTCTTGCTTCTACCTTTGGCCCTTGTCTTAGTTCTCTGGTGCTGCTATATATTCGCACAAGTGGATAGCTTTAACAAACAAAAATGTATTCTCTTACAATTTAGGAGGCTAGAAGTGTGAGTTCAGAGTGCCAGCTCAAGGGGCTGGGTAGAGGCCCCTCAACCTTGGGCTTCAGCTCTGCCTCTTATTCCAGGCCCACTAGAACAAGCTGGTGACTTCTTCTGACTCACACAGCTGCTGAGACTGACAAATCCAACACTGACAGGTAAAATGGCAGACTGTTGGCTCACAGGCTACGAAGGCAACCAAGCCAAGATGGGCAGGCAAGACAGCAGACCACTGTTTCAAGTCCAGGAACTAGAGATGAACACTGAACCAAATGCAGGATCCTTTCTACATATACTGGAAGCAAGCCACATCCCAAAGGCAACTCTCCTTTAACTGATTAGCTGCTGCGGTGAATTGCTTGATGTGGCCCTTCTAGCCATTGTCTTCCATTCTGTGATGTTTTGTAAATCCCATTATCCATGCCTATTTGGGGTGGTGTGGTAGTTAAGGTCAGGTATCAACCTGGCTGGGCAGCTGGTAGTAGTCACTCCCTATAATGACTGGCAATCGACTCTGTGATGGGATTTAGGTTAATTCTGTTGGGGCAACACAGGTAGAATTTATCTTGAGTCCTGCTTTGCTGGAGGGTATAATTCAAATCACCACCCTTAGCTTCCCTGAGGGTATACCTATGAATCTTCTGGGAAGATTCGCCCACCACTTGCTCCGGCTTTGTGTCTTGGATCATCCTCATCTCATCCCTGGATTTGGGACAGCAGCCGCCGTCTGATCTGCTGATCGAAGTTCATCAAACTCCGAGAGTTGGGAGGATCCTCCAGACCTACTCACGGACCCGGGACTCGCCAGCCTGCCAGCCTCCACCACTACGACATGAGATGAACCCTTGGGTGTCTGTGAGTTCTGTGAGGCGTTACAGCGAAATACAGAACCCTAAGACTGGGGAAATTACTGGGAGGAGAAGGAGGAGTTAATGTCTGAAATGATGGAGTGGTACGGTAGTTTGGACATTTGGGACATCTTTAACCTCCACCTCATGGGGACCGGCCTCGTGCTTATCTTTCTAAGAGAAATTGTTCAAGCAGCTGCTTACTGCAGATTCTACCATGGAGGTGATTACTGCCAAGTTTCATCATGGGGACTAACCACATACAGCTGCCAAGCCACTCAAAATCACGGCCCAGCCAACTGAACATACAACCCTAACTACCACACTCCTCTAGTTCCTATCCTCCTCCTTTAGTCTTTGTTCAAATGTCAGTTTATCATGAAGCCTTCCTTCCATGATACTTTTAAAAGAATGGGTACTTTTAAAAGAGCAACCTCTGGCTCCCAGTACTCCTTATGCTCTTCCCTGCTTTATTTTTCTTCATAGTCTTCATTATCAACTGACACACCACACATATTTTATTTATTATGTAGAATATAAGCTCCAAGTGGCCCTGTAACTAGACCTGTGACTTAATCAACAGAATGCAGAAGTGATAATGGGCCAATTCTAGGTTTAGAAGCTTCATTTTCTACTTTTGGAAGCCTTGAAAGCTGGCTACCTTACTGGAATCACATGAAGAGGGAGAGGCCCTGATATTCCAGCTGAGCCCAGCCTTCCAGCCCTACACTCCACTCCAAAGCACCAGACACTTTGGGAAATTCCAGCTTTAGCTGCCACCCGACTGCACTACATACAAGGCAGACCCAACTGGGATTCCCAAGAACAACAATCCAACTGAGCCCCAGTTAACCAACAGAATTATGAGAAATAATGTTTTAACCTACTACATTTTTGAGTTGTTTGTTACACAGCAAGAAAATTAAAACAAATAGCAAACATTTACGTAGAGTCTACTCTGTACCAAGTACATATATTAGCCCATTTAATCCTTAAGTAATCCTACGATGTAGGCAAGAGAAGCATACAGAAGTTATTTGCCCAAGATCACACAATTAACAGCTGTGGAGCCAAGGTCCAAACTCAGATGTGCTCTAAAGTTTCTACTTAGCAACATTTTCCCCCCATTGGATCACAAGTGCACAGAACTGGATTAATCATGATCCTTTTGTTCAAAACATATTATCATTGTTCATCTGTACATGGTTTCCTTTTATTCCATTGATTATTCTTAATAATGTAATAAGCATCCACAAACTAGGACTCTGACAACAACCTACAATAATCATATCTCCCATTCCCTGACTCCCCCCTAACAAGCATCCTGAATCCTGTGTTAGTTCCTTTGTTTTCCAGTTCATTTCCTTTTTCATTCATTTTACTGCATCAAAATGGAAGTCCTACACTAAATTGTATACCTGAGAAATGGTGACCTGGCAATGTTGCATTATGTATTTATTTTTACAATAAAAACAAATAGATTCCTAAGAAGAATGTAATTTTAGTTTAGTTGCTTTTACATTTAAAAAGCAGGGAAAGGGTGACCATAGGGAGGAAGTAGGTGGAGAGCTGTTACATTGTGGGGATTTGTAATCATTGTCATAAAACAAAATGTGCATGAACAGTTGAATGTAAAACAAATCTGCTTTATAAAATTTCACCCAAATCGTTAAGTTTAACAAAAAGAAAAGGAGATATTATATGCAATTAGAGGGATCTTTGTTTCACTAAAATAGATTTATTGGTTGTTGTGTTGTTAGGTGCCATCAAGTCATCTCTAACTCATAACGACTCTATGCACAGCACAACGAAACATTGGCTGGTCCTGAGCCAGCTCCATTCTTGCTATACTTGACCCCACTGCCACTGCCACCACGTCAATCCATCTCGTTGAGGGTCTTCCCCTCTTTCGTCGACACTCCACCTTACCAAGCATGACATCCTTCTCCAGGGAATGGTCCCTTCTGACAACATGACCAAAGTATGTGAGACGAAGTCTGGCCATTCTCACCTCCAAGGAGCATTCTGGCTGCACTTTCTCCAGGACAGAACTGTTAGTTCACTTCACAGTCCACGATACTTTCAGCATTCTTCGCCAACACCACAGCTCAAAAGCATCAATTCTTCTTCGGTCTTCCTTATTCACTGTCCAGCTCTCACATGCATATGAGGCAACTGAAAATACCATGGCTTGTGTCAGGTGCACCTTAGTCCTCAAGAAGACATCTTTGCTCTTCAGCACTTGAAAGAGGTCCCTTGCAGCCGACTTGCCCAGTGTTACATGTCGTCTGATGTCCTGACTGCTACTTCCACTGGTGTCAATTGTAGAACCAAGCAACGTGAAGTCTTTGACAATTTCAATCTTTTCTCTATTTATCATAATGTTGCTTATAGGTCCAGTTTTAAGGATTTTTGTTTTCTTTATACTGAGATGTAATCCATACTACAGACTGTATTCTTCAATCTTCATCACTAAGTACTTCAAGTCATCTTCACTTTCAGGAAGCAAAGTTGTGTCGTCAGCGTATCCCAGGTTGTTAATGATTCTTCCTCCAATCCTGATGCCACATTCCTCTTCATATAGTCCAGCTTCTCAGATTTTTTGCACAGCATATAGATTGAATAAATATGATGAAAGGATACAACACTGACACACTCCCTTCTTTATGTAGTGTTCCCTTTTCCTGTTTGAACGACAGTCTCCTGGTCTATGTACGAATCCTCACGAGTACAATTAAGTGTTCTGGAATTCCCATTCTTCTCAATGTTATCCACAATTTGTTATGATCCACACAATCAAATGCTTTTGCATAGTCAATAAAACACAAGTAAACATCTTTCTGGTATTCTTTGTTTTGAGCCAAGATCCATCTGACACCAGCAATAATAATAAGGGCTCATTGTCACCTCACCCCTGGATTTGGAAGAGCAGCTGTCAATCTGCTGATTGAGGTTTATCAAACCTCAAGAACTGGGAGGATCCTCCAGACCTACTTACAGACCTGGGACTTGCCAGCCTGCCAGCCTCCACCACCACTATGTGAGACGATCCCCTGGGTGTCTGTGAGTTCTGTGAGGCGTTACAGTGAAATACAGAACCCTAAGATGGGGGAGATTACTGAGAGGAGGAGGAAGAGTTAATGTCTGAAATGATGGAATGGCACAGTAGTTTGGACATTTAGGACATTTTTAACCTCCTCCTCATAGAGACCAGCCTTGTGCTGATCTTTCCAAGAGGAATTGTTGAAGCATTCCTCTTCTGTGAAATATGTTAGTGTCTTTTGTACATTTTGATTTTATTTTTTTGTTATACTTACTGATTTATATAAACTCTTACTACACAGAGTCTAAGTATTAACCCTTAGTCAACTGAGTTGATTTGCAAATATTCTTCTCCCAATCTGTAATTTGTCTTTTCTACTTTCTGTAAGATGCCTTCTTGAACAAAAATTTGTTTTAATGAAATTAAATTTACTTTTGTCAATCTTTTCTTTTGCAGTCAATGAACTGTGTCTGTGTGCAATCTTTTACTCCCAAGGTCTCAGATTTACCTATTCTTTCTACTGAGATTTGTTGGGGGGGGTGAGGTAGGTCCTACTAAGATCATTAAACTTTTACTTAAGACACTTAAGTCCTTACTCTACCTGAAGTCACTTTTTTCCTCAGGGATTTTATTCTTTTTTCATACAGATAACCATTTTTCCCAAGCCAATTTACTGAACATGTCTTTCTTGACTGACAGTCATCTCTATCATGTATCAGATTTCTTTATAAGCATGTTTATTTTCTGGTTCTCTAGTCTACTCCATTATGCAATTTTTCTATGTTTATACAACTTCACACTGTCTTAATTCCTATAGTAAGTCTCTCTATCTGGTAAGACAAGTCTTCCCCACCTTTTCAGAAATGATTTACTATTCTTGTCCCTTTAATTCTTCCATATAAATTTTAGTATCATGTCAAGTTCCATGAAAACCTATTAGGATTCTGAATGAAATTAATTGGAATCAACTCAATGGCAGTGGGTTTATATAGATCAAGTAGTTTTCTAACCTGTTAACTTGATGTATTTCTCTATTAATTAAATATCTCTTAACAAAGTTTTGTAATTTTCTCTATAGAGGTCTTGAATATTTGTGTTAATTTCTAAAATTAGCATTCTCATACTACTGCTAATGATGCCTTCCTTTTATTTTTAGTGATTTGTGCAGATATATAGAACTATTTGAATGACTTTTATTAATCTTGTATTAGTAAGTCACCTTACGAAACTTACCCAATTATTTCTAATAAATGATCACATCAGAAATAACAAAATTTTATTGTAGGGGATTGCAGTCAATGTCATGAGACAAAATGTGTGAGCTGCTATATGGAGAATGAATTGGCTCTGCAAACTTTCACCCAAATCACAATAAAAATTTTAAAAATAAGTAATAAAATTTTATTTACTCCATTCCTATTCTCATGCTTCTAATTTCTTCTACTTGCCTTACTTTATGGTTTAAGACTACCAATGTTGAATACACATACTGTCAAGCACTTTGTCTCTGATTTAAAAGGGAGTACTTCTAATTTTCCTATATAAGATAATGCTTGCTCTATTTTTTTAGTAGCTACTCTTACAAGCTTAGGAGAGTTCTTTCTCCATTAACTAAAAGTATACCACTGATAAATGCCCAGTTTCATAACATGCTTCTTCTGTAACTACTGAGATTATAACTTATTCAGTCTTTTAATCTATTACTGTGATGAATTCTAAATTTTATTTATAGATTTTTTACTATTAAATCATTGCACATCTGAGATAAACCCAACTTAGTTTTGGGCATTATCCTTTATTGTACACTGTTGGTTTCTATCTGCTAATACTTTAAGTTTTAAAGTCTGTATTATTGAGAAATGGATCTGTGATTTCCCTTTGCAATGTTTTTGTTGAGTCTGGATGTCTGGGTTATACAGGCACATAGAATGAATTGTGTAGTATTTCCCATTATTCTACTGTCTAGGAAAAAATTCTACAAAATTGGGATGCTATAATCCTTGAAAGATTAGCAGAACTCAGCTGTAAAACTTATAAAACCTGGTGTTTACTTTTGTGGTAAAAATTTTAATCACCACTTCAATTTCTTTAATAGTTATCATTTTAAGCTTTTTATTTCTTCTTACATTTTCTCTAAGTTTTCAAAATTGCTAGCATATAGTTGATAGTACACTCTTTTAACCTCTACTTTGTGTACAGTTACATCCTCCTTTTCATATACTGTTTATCTTCTCACTTCTCTTAACTAATCTTGTTGGAGGCTTGCCTATTTTCTTCCCCAAAAAAACACATCTTTAGGCTTTGCTGATCTTTACTGTATCTCAATTTTCTATTCTTAATAATTATCAACTCGCATTTTCATTACTTTTTCTACTTTTTTGTAGTTTATTCTGTTGGTCATTTCCTGATTTCTTAGAGACCCAGATCATTTCTTCTTTTATTTAAGGCTATGAATTCCTCCCCACCTCACACTGTTTTCCATTCACCCCCACAGGTTTTGATAAAGTTCTCATTATCCTTCAGTTCTAGGTAATTTTAAACTTCCATCATTATTTTCTTTTAAAAAATCCATGAGTTATATACCAAACCAAACCCATTACCATTGAGTCAGACCTGACTCATAGCGACCCCTCCTTGGGTTTCCGAGGCAATATCACTACAGAAGTAGATTGCCCAACTTTCTTCCGAGGAGTGGCTGGTAGGTTTGAACCGCCAGCCTTCTGGTAAATAGTCAAATGACTTAGGCACTACGCCACCAGAGCTCCTATGAGTTGAAGATTGACTTCTAATACCATTGCACAGTTAGGAGAAATCAGCCTCTGCATGAAACAAACTGTTGAGATTGTCGTTACGGCCCAGGGGGATCCATTTTGTAATGTGATCATCCTCTGCAAGAGACAACTGTTGAGGCTGTCGTTACAGCCAAGGGGGATCCATCTTGTAAGTATTCTTGCAGAATTCTATGTTCACTAGTCAACATTTTTTTTTAATATTCTATATTCTATATATATTTTTTAATATTCTCATTTGTCAGTTTAACCTACAAATAATTGAGATGTGACAAAATCTCTCATGATGGTGATTTATCCATTTATCCCAGCATGGTGGTGGTGGTGTCAGGTGCTATCAAGTCGGACCTGACTCACAATGACCCCTCCTTGGGTTTCCAAGGCGGTATCACTACGGAAGTAGATTGCCCAACCTTCCTTCCAAGGAGTGGCTGGTGGGTTTAAACCGCCAGCCTTCTGGTTAGCAGTCAAATGCCTTAGGCACTACACCACCACAGCTCCTTATCCCAGTGTAGTTCTGCTAATTTTTGCTTCATCCATTTTCAAGCTTTTAATTAGGGGCACATATGTTTTAAACTGGGAGCTCTAGTAGCGTAGAGGCTAAGGCACTTGACTGCTAACCAGAAGGCTGGCGGTTCAAACCCACCAGCCACTCCTCAGAAGGAAGGTTGGGCAATCCTACTTCCGTAGTGATACTGCCTCAGAAACCCAAGGAGGGGTCGCTATGAGTCAGGGCTGACTCAACAGCACATAACAACAACAACGTTTTAAACTGTCATATCTTCTTGGTGAACTGAACCCTCTATCATTATGTAGTGATTCTCTCAATTCCAATTAGTCCTTCTGCATTAAAGTATATTATACCTTATATTAATTTAGTCATATAACTTTCTTTGGTTATTATGTCTTACTAAATTTTTTTTTTAATCTTTCGATTTCGCATGTCCTTAAATTTTTGGTATGTCCTGTAAAAAACATCAATCTGGATTTTGAGAAATTTTTTTTCTAAATAAAACAGGTCAATTTTTATCTTTTAACTAGAGGGCTTTCTTTTCATTTATTGTAATCAATATATATGGATCAATTTCTACCAGCCTAATTTAGCATTCCAGTTCATCCTAATTTTTCTTCATTTCTCTTTCTCTCCCAATAAAAACTTCAATACACTATCACTTGGCCTTTTAATTCTGGAATAGTATATACTTTTCTCTTTTTCTCCTTCCTTTATTTTTAAGCACAATGTTAATTTTGTAAGGAATTTGATCATCTTTACTTCAAATGTAATATGTCCTGGATTTGAATCTCTAAGTACTTCATTCAGAATTACTTTCAATGTGGAACTTTGCATGGCAAAGCTTCTGAGACTGCCTAAGCCTTGGAATATTTCTATCACACTCTCCTATTTAAATGAATGTGGTTAGGTATAAAATTCTAGGTTGCTGTAGGCTCAGGACTATGGTTGCAGGGGACATTAAGCTCTATTGGCATAACATACTACACAAAAACTTTGTTCCACATCCTACTTTGGTGAGTAGTGACTGGGATCTTAAAAGCTTGCAAGCGACCATCTAGATGCAACAATGGGTCTCTCCTCTTCCACAGCAAAGAATGAAGAAAACCAAAGACACATGGAAACAATCAGTACAAGGGATTAGTACACCATGCGATCCTCAGCCTATATGACTATGAAACCAGAAGAATTAGATGGTGACCGGTTACCACTGTCAACCGCTCAGAGGGGGATCTATGTAGGAGATCCTGGATGGAGTGGGAGAACAATGTGCAACAGAACTCAAAATTATTTAAAAAAAAAAGGATGGGGTTTGCAGTCTGATAGAGCTTGGTGGAACCCCACAAGCAGCTGCCCTTCAGGTCTGGAATTGAACCCACACCTGTGGCTTCCAGCCAAACAAGACAGGCACATGAGCTGAACATTTACATTAGATAGATACACTCCTTGGAGAGAACAATCATGGGAGAACAAAACGGCTGTGTATGCACGGGGAGACAGCTCAGGGGACAGGAGTGCATGAAGGGAAGGACACAGGGAAGAGGTGCCTATGGGGAGGAAGTTGGAGGAGAGCTGTTGCATTGTGGGAGATTAGGCAATGTCATGAAACAAAGCGTATGTGAGCTTCTGTATGGAAAACGAATTTGCTCTGTAAACTTAAGAAAAAAAAAATCCTAGGTTATGAGCTCTTTCTCTTCAATATCTTGAAAACACTCCTTTCCATGACTTCAAACCAGTTCAGTCATGGCTGACAAAACAAACCTGGGACAGAGCTGAATTTTTAAAATTCAGGGTAAGCAGAATAACCGCAACAGGAAAAACTATGAGTCAAAGCTCCAGAATGGGAGACTCAAAAGGGGCATACTGAGCCCTTTCAGGAGCAAGATGTAGAGACTGGATTACTGCCAGGACTGTGGAGAGCAAAAGACATTCAAAGTAGCATTATCTTCAATCAGGGCACCACTGTTTCCAACTCTACTGATGGAGATTTGGTTGCTTACTATGCAATGAACATGCTGCCCTTGTTCTCTAAACGGGAGATGATGTTTCTAGCAGGGTGTTGACCCGTAACTTTTCCCGTTAGGGTTAACGTTCTGGTTCACTGACATTTTACAAAATCTGATCCAGTTCGATTTCACTTCGTCAGCCATGATGAACCAGAAGAACAAGTGTGGAGCCCCATTCCTTTGTCTCCTTGCATTTAGTGCTATTGTTGAAACATCTGATGTCAATTCAATTTTGGGTCTTTTGTGTGTGATCTGTTCTTTCTTGCAGAGGGTCTTAAAATTTTCATTTAACTTCTATAGGCATTTTATTGTAAGGTGCCTAAATCCAAACCAAACCCACTGCCATCTAGTCAATTCTGACTCATAGCAACCCCCACTGGGTTTCTAAGGCTGTAAATCTTTACAGAAATAGAGACCGCCTTAACTTCCTGAAGCTAGTGGATTTGAACCACTGAGCTTCTGACTAAAAACCAAATGCCTTACCCACTATACCATCACGGCTCACTATAAGGTGTCTAGGAGCAAGTTTTTCCTGATCTCTCATCTTTAACACTCTATTTTGATCCGAATTCTTTTGTCATTTTTTTTTTTTAATTCTAAAAGTAAGTATTTTTCCATTATTTTTTCAAGCATTTCCTCCTCTTCATTTTTATTTTTCCACGACTCCTATTATTCAGATGTGAGTACCTCTACAAGTATCATTCTTATTGTTTAGCTTTTCCTTTATGTTTTCTTTTTGGTTTTTTCTTCCTTTTTCTGGGAGATTTTGTCAATCTAGAGTTTGAAGTCATTCCTCAGTTGTATCCATTCTGTAATTTATCCCATCTGTGATGTACTTTATTTCAACCATTATATATTTCTGCTTGATTCTCCCTGCCCCTCCTTCTTCTTGTTTTGAACTGCTAATATCTTTTACAGGACAATCATCAGTCTAATTTTAAATATTTTTGTTTCATTGAAGCCTGCATGTTGTTTTCCGCTTGAAACACTTATACTTGCCAACTGTGTTATTCTTTCCCCTGGGGGATATCAGCTACACTGACTGGCAAAGCATATGGAGGAAAACCAGACTCCAGTCCCTATGAGCCCCAGTGAGCTAAGGCTAAGGCTAAGGTAAGAAACAAGCACTAACGTAGAAAGCCCCAAGCACAAGAAAACTACCACCACCGTCCAGCTCATAAAATCACTAATCACATTAAGTTTGCTCCACAGGTAGAAGCTAAATTCTGATAAGGATTTAGCAAGACCCAAGGATTAAGAGAGCAAGAACCAAAAAAAAAAACCATACTCACTGTCATTGAGTTGATGCCAACTCATAGCGAACCCCACTGGGTTTCTGAGCCTGTAAATCTTTACAGAAGGAGATTGCCCCCATCTTCCTTCTGTGGAGCAGCTGGTGGGTTTGAACCGCTGACCTTTTGGTCAGCAGCAAAACGCTTTATTCAGTACACCACCAGAGGTCTTTAAGAGAGTAAAGGGCATGGAAAAAACTGAGGTCAGATAGTATCCACTTGTTTTTCCACTTGTTTTTCCTATACTCCTCACAAGTAAGGAGTCTGTGCAATACTCCAACTTACTTGCTGAAGAACGCTGAACTAACAGCTCTGCTACTGAGTCACAGCAAAAAAGAGATAACTCCAACATAATGGGACAGGGAATAAACTAGAGCAGTACATTACTTAAACACCCAGTAGAAAGTGATGTGCCATTAAAGATGATGATTTAAGGATCATGTAAATTCACAGCAGGGAGAAGTTACAGTTATGCAATGCATAATACCCAAGTGGGCAACATCTGACCATATACACATCTATGGTCCCATAAGGTTATAATAGAGCTCAGAAATTCCGATCAGAGAATAGGATGCAGTGAACACAACAGCTTCCTGCACACAACGTGTATTTCATGTCCCTTGTATACAAACAACTGCATTTCCAGGTACATAATGATACAGTACCCACATAACATAATACATGTGTCTTGATAGTCATAATAAACACCTATTATTGGCTTATGTAGGAGCTCTGGTAGCATAGTGCCTAAGGTACTTGACTGCTAACCAGAAGGCTGGTGGTTCAAACGCACCAGCCACTCCTCAGAAGGAAGATGGGGTAATCTACTTCCATAGTGATACTGCCTTAGAAACCCAAGGAGGGGTCGCTATGAGTCGAATCCGACTCAATGGCACATAGCAACAACAACAACATTGGCTTATGTATATACTGTACTGTACTGTCTATCTAAAAAGTTTACTATATAATAGTGTATGCTCTGATTCATAGGCAGCAGTATCCAATCTTGTGCACTATGTGTCTCTTGAATGAATGTTGTAGCATTACCCGTTTAATTTTCTTTAGAAAATATTACTGTAAAGTACATCATAGCTCCCAAATGCAGCAAAACCAATGCTAATAATAGCAGCAGCAAGAGGCAAAACAGAAGTATTGATTTGGAAGTGAAACAAATGGTTATTAAACAACACGAAGGTGGAAAACCAATGTTACTGCTTACAATTTAGGCATGTTGCACTTGACAGTCACAATGATCCTCTGAAAAAATTCTCCAAGGTGCTAAAGGATAGGTTCCACTAAAAGCTACAGACTAATGAAAATGCAAGAGGGACCTATGTTAGATATGGAGAAATTGCTAATGATGTGGATTGAAAAACAAACACAAAAGCTAATCCCTCTCAGCACAATGATCATCACTGTTAAGGCATAAAGCTTGTTCGAGATGCTTAAAGAAAAAGCAGGACCAGACTATGATCTGGTGTTTGTATAACATTCAAATCACACAACATCCTATTTCACAGAATATATTGTGGATGCTAAGCTACACATGACTTTATTTTTGACTCCAAGGTAGAGGAGGAATGAAAATTCATAAAAGGTTTCAGTAGAGGAAGTACAGATGGGAAAGGTAGAATTTTAAAATGGAGAGAAAATACCATTCACAGAGGCAATAACCAAGGATGGACGTGAGAAATGAAGTCAGGTGATGGGCTTTGAATCCCCTTTGAGTACAGCTTCGTTCCATAGGGCTCTCCTCAAGAGGGAGAATATGAGATGGTGTCCAGCTACGACTGCTAACCACTCAGAAAAGGATCAAATTGGAAATCCTAGAAGCATCAGGAATAAAATTCAAAGTCATTAAAAAAAACACCAGGCTTACTGGTCTGACAAAGAATGGTGATCCCCAGAGACAATGGCCCCTAGTCACCCTTCGGGCCTGTAACTGAACTAACTTGCTTGCTTTAACCTTCAGCCAAACAACAGGCCTACAACAATCACACCAGGAAGGTGCACTCCTTAGAACAATTAGCCATGGGAGATCAGAAGGGCAGAGAAAGCAGAGAAGGCAGGAATGCACAGGAAAGGCTACAGGCAAAAGGTAACCACAGAGAGGAAGTGGGAAGAGAGCTATTACATCATGGGGATTGCAATCAGTGTCATGAAACAAAATGTGTATGAACTGTTGAATGGAAAACGAATTTGCACTGTAAACTTTCACTCAAATCACAATAAAAAGCTGAAGGAAAAAAAAAAAGATAGACTATGACTTTTTTTTACATACTGACAACAAATGTAGGATAATTTGCAGCGAAAGGCTGAAACCAGTGAGTGGCCATTATATGCCTGACATTGCTTGGAATGCTATATGGACATTAAGTGATAGAATCTTCAAAATAATTTTATGGAAAAAAAAAAAAGGGACCAGGTTTGCTGGTCTGATACAGCTTGGTGGAACCACTGTGACTATGGCCCCTAGCTGCCCTGCAGGTCTGGAACTGAACCCATTCTTGTGGCTTCCAGCCAAACAAGATAGGCATATGAGCTGAACATTTTACATTAGGCAGACATTCCTTGGAGAGATCAATCATGGGAGAATAGAAGGGCTGTGTATACACAGGAAAACAGCTCAGGGGGAAGGAGTACATGGAGGGGAGGACACAGGGAAGAGATAACTACGGGGAAGAAACAAGAGGGGAGCTGTTGCATTGTGGAAGATTGCAGTCAATGTTATGAGACAAAGTGTACATGAGCTACTGTATGGAAAGTGAATTTGCTCTGTAAACTTTCACCCAAATCATAATAAATATTAAAAAATAATAATTTTATGAGTTAGGTTTGTTAGGTACCACCGAGTTGATTTTGACTCTGTGAAACCCCATCAAGACACTATCTAGTTCTTCACCACTACAGTTCCTTTGAGTACTAAAAAAACAACCAAACTCACTGCCTTTGAGTCAGATCCAACTCTTAGCATCCCCTCCTCGGGTTTTCGAGGCGGTATCCCTACGGGAGTAGATTGCCCAACCTTCCTTCCAAAGAGTGGCCGGTGGGTCTGAACTGCCAGCCTTCTGGTTAGCAGTCAAATGCCTTAGGCACTATGCCACCAGACTAGGTCATGTAAAATTTTTAACTGTGGGTCAAGGTTAAAAATGTTTGAAAGCCACTGGCTTGGCACCTATCCCTTCTCTTCTTCCATACTTGGAAAATTCTTATTTTTCTACCTAAGTGAAGGCTTCCTTGGCCAAGGCTTTTCTGACACTCACTGAGTACTTACCACATTATGTTTCCATGTCCCCTACAGTAATGAAACCAAAAAGAGTAGGAAGTCTTATTCATCTTTCAGTGCTGAAGAGTGGTTTCTATCCTACACTTAGTCCAAGAGACTCCTATACCTCATCCTGAAATATTCACCCTTATAGACAAAGGTGATTTTGAGACTCTAACTAAAATACACCACTTCCAGTCAAAGAACAGATAGGAATATAGGATGAACATTTACATCCAGCAGATACACTCCTTAGAAGGATCAATCATAGGAGAACAGAAGGGTAGTATTTACACAGGGAGATAGATAGCTCAGGGGGCAGGAATATGTAAGAAAGGAGGACACAGTAAAGAGGTAACTACAGGGAGGAAACGGGAAGAAAGCTGTTACACTGTGGGGAACTGCAGTCAATGTCATGAAACAAAATGTGCATGAACTGCTGTATGGAAAATGAATTTGCTCTGTAAACTTTCACCTAAATCACAATCAAAATTTAAAAAAAAAAGTTGCATAATTCTATGATGCAATACTATTCAAGCCTTTTTTTAAAAAGTATCTATGCCACAACATGAATAAACCTTGAAAAATTATGCTGAGTGAAAAAGTCAGTCACAAAGGAACAAATACTGTATAATCTTGCTTATATGAAATAAGCAAACATAGAAACTAGACATTACTGGTTATCAGTGGAGGAGGGAGTTTTTGTTTGGTCATTGAATTTATGTTAAAGATCATGGAATGTTTTGAATGAGGATAGAGATAATGGAGATACAGGAAAAAGGTAACCAATGCCACTGAGTCCTAAATGTGGAGATGTTTTAGTGTGGATAAAAAATAAGAGAAAAAAGAAAAGTATTATAGGTCACAAAAGCTGTCCAAGAGTTTGTTATTTGAACAACTTAAGGTGCAAAACAATACATATAAAATGATCCTACTGTTTTTAAAAAATGTATGGGCAGAAAAAAGTCAGGAAGGATTTAACCTCAAGCAGTAATAATTGCTAGCCTGAGTAGGGATGGTGGACTGTTACTTTACACTTCAATACTGTTTGTTTTTTTTAATAACAAGCAGATTTTATTTTTTAACTGTAAAATAATCCTAACCAGTATTGTTAAATAAAATGTTGTGAAGTAAATACTTCCAAACTTTTCGTATCATAAATGTATGAGAAACGAGAGGACTAAAAACTGAGATGTAGTATTGCTTAATACTTAAAGGTTCAAAGCATCTTTGACGGATTTCTCTACGGGCCCACACATTCCAAGCCTTAGACCACACAGATCTTTAATAAAGAAGAAAAAGAACAACACCATTTGTTCTGGTGTAGCTCTGAAGCAACGATTTTAAAACATTAAGGTGTTTAAGAATCACTGGGAGGTATGCTAATTAAAACACATATTCCCGAGTCCCGTCTCATTTTCTGTTTCGGGAAGCCTGGGTGTGACTCCCAAAATGGGCATTTTCAAACAAGCACTTAAGTGTGACTGATACAGACTGTCTGCAGCCTGGAAAAATACTACCTTAAATCCTTAAGAAATATGGAAGTCATTCTCCCTGCCTACCTCTCTCTCACTCCTTTTCTCCAAAGTGCCTCGATAATCCCCTTAAAACATCGTCAATCCAACTATTTCGATTTTAAGTTTGCAACTTGTTGGCAGAAACATCATCACAGTCCACTTCCATTTTTATCTTTCGCGAACCTCCAGTGCGCGGGAGTTCATCTTATAACCCTTCCCCCCAAAAGCCCTTCTTCCGCCCGGCATCCCCGTCCCCGCCACCCACGCCTGAAGCTCCTCCCGCCCGTTACCCATCTCCGGGGCCCACAGAATTGGCAGCACTGCCGCCTGCTCCTCAGATCGTAGCTCGACTTCCCACTCCCAGACTACTGACACCTCGCAGATGAAACTGAAGAGCCACACCTTACGGCCACTCCATGAGTCGCTCCCCCGCCGAGCCCGGGGGAAGGGATGTCACTCACACAGCCTAAAGCCTCGGCAGCATTTTGAAACGGCGAGTAAAGAAGGCGCAACTTCCGGCCTCTCAAACCCAGCTCTTACAGGAACTTCCGGTGAAGCATTCGAAAGTCATAGATAGGAACATTTGGAGGACTAGAGAGCTAGAAAGGCTGAGCTTTTCTACCATAGAGCAGATCTTAATCCGTGGAGAGAGGGTTGCAGGATCTCGGAGAGTAAAAGGTTTCAAGAGAAAAGATTTTGAGGAAATTGCAGCGTCTTGTGATATCTATAGGAGTGCTGGTGTCGTAGTACCTAAGGTATTTGACTGCTAACCAGAAGACTGGCGGTTGAAACCCACCAGCCACTCCTCGGAAGATCAGGCAATCTACTTCGGTAGTGATAACTGCCTCGGAAACCCAAAGAGGGGTCGCTATGAGTTGATTCCCACTGGAGAGCAGTGAACTTGTTTTTTTGGTTTTTGTGATATTTACAGATGTCCCCCTACGAAATCAGAAAACAGGAAGAGAAGCTTAAGAGCATAATCAGAGACAAACTTCAATTCTTTGAAAAAGCTACTTTCCCTTTGCCACTACCTTTGTTCTAAAGTGTTAACTTGGCCCCAGTGTGATTTACTCATTCTTGCTCGCTAGGGGTGGCTGGAAAGACGAAACAGAACTTCCTAGTGCTGTAGCTAATTGAGTGAGACAAGACTAGTATACACACGAGTAACTACAAGATATTATGTGAGAAGTGCGACAATAGCGCTTACTTTGGATCACACAATCGGGTCTTTTGGTCTAATCTTGCTCCCAATATACAAACGCCTTCAACAAAACTCTCAGGCAAACCGTCTTTAACGTCTGCCAGTGTCAAATAGTTCAGTGCCTCCTCCAAATACCTAATTTCATTCATTTCGGCATGAGTCCAAATGTTAGAAGATTTTACTGAGCTGAAATACGTTGTCTTGTAATTCTTTTGGTCCTAGTTTTGCACTTTAAAGAACAAAGAGTAAGTCTTCACTCTTGCCGATCTGAACAGTATTCATTTATTTGAAGATACCATGCCCCATCCCTAACCCTTCTCCTTCCCCTCAAGCTGAAAATCACAAGGAGCATTCAACTACTTCTTTGATATGGCTTCCAGCCCCCTTGCCACCCTGTTTGCAAGGTAGAAAAGCAACATCTTCTGGAAAAGCATCTCTGTCCTGTTTGAAATGTTGTTTCCAAAACTAGATACCTGTGCAAGGTAAAATGGAGTAATGACTTCCCTTAATTTGTACATTATGCCTTGCTCTACTTCTAGTGTCACCTGTATAGGTGGGAGATCCAAGTTCTGTATGTACAGTTGAATAATTAATTTCTTTTTCACAGTTGCTTATAGTCAACAACCACCTCCCTCAAAAAGGGTGAGAGGTTTTTTTAGGTAAACTGCTTTAACTGTTTTCCCTAGTCTGTATTCCATATATATTCTCTAACAAGTATTTGCTTTGTCTATTTTAAATAGCCTCTAGTGGTTTTGGTCCTTTACTATCTCCGGTTGTTGTTGTTAGATGCCTGGAGTCATAGAGACACTATCTCCTAGAGTCTTGAAATTCTGATCCAGTCATGCAATTCAGGTTGATTTGAAAAAGATGCTCAACTTTACTGATAGCATAAGATATATACATAGATATATGTTGTTGTTGGTTGTTGTTATGTGCGGTAGAGTCGGACCCGACTCATAGCGATCCCTCCTTGGGTTGCCGAAGCAGTATCACTATGCTACCAGAGCTCCCATATAGATATATAGGTATATGTATACACACACACATACATATACTATAAATCAAAACCACAATGAGAAATCACTTCACAGCAGTCAGATTGGTCTTTAAAATATCTGAGAAATAGGAAGCATGAGGGAGTTCTGGTAGCATCGTGCCTAAGGCACTTGACTGCTAACCAGAAGGCTGGTGGTTCAAACCCACCCGCCACTCCTTGGAAGAAAGATGGGGCAATCTACTTCCATAGTGATACTGCCTCGGAAACCCAAGGAGGGGTCACTATAAGTCTGGTCCGATTCAATGGCACATAACAACAACAGCAAGCATGAGCAAAAAATGTGGAACAACAGAATTCTTACATATTCCTGTCAAGACTGTAAACTGTTAACACTTTGGAGAGGACTTTGATGTGTGATCTAATAGAGTTAGTTGTGTGAATAGTGTATGACTCAATAATTGCATTCTCTCTGGTGCACATGGAGACAAGTACAAGAATGTGGAGAGCAGCATTGTTTTGAACAGCAAACAATTGAAAACATCTAAGTGTTATCTAAGGAGGAGATGAATAGAGAAATCATGGTGTATTCATTACTATATAACAATTCATTATACAATTATACAATTTAACAATTCATTACAGTAAAAATGAACTAATTATAACTGTGAATCAATACCAATGAAGTTTGCAAAAATGTAAGTTGCAGTAGAATACGAAGTTTTATGCCATATATAAAACATTTAGAAGCATAACAAATTTTTTTTATGAATATATGCACCTAAATTCTACAGCAATGCATGGCAGAGGAAACCAGACTTAGAAGAATGGTTCTTTTTAAGAAGGGCATAGCGTGGTAGAGGGAATGTGGGGAACTTCTTTGTATAAAAAGTATTGTTCCTTCTTAGGCAGAGTGGTGGTCTAGAGATAGTGGTCTTTCTGAAGAATGACAATGATGTTTGTACCTTTTTTATGTCTGAATTGTTGTTGTTATTTGCTGTCGAGTCGAACCCAACTCACAGCGACCCCTCCTTGGGTTTCCAAGGCAGTGTCTCTACAGAAATAGATGGCCCAACCTTCCTTTTGAGGAGTGGCTGGTGGGTTTGAACTGCCAGCCTTCTGGTTAGCAGAAGAAAGACTATGAAGACCAATAACATTGACTTCTAATTCCTTCAGAACTGGAAGGGGCCTTAGAAAAATCACCAAATTGCTTATTCATCTCTTTTGTCCTATTTTCTATTGTCGCTTTTTTCTTATGAATTTGTAGCTATTTTTATACAATCTGGATATTAAGCCTTCTTTTATATATCACAAAGAACATCTTCAAATCTATAGCTTGTGTTTATTTTTAAAATATTATCTTTTGATAAGTCAGATTTATTTATAATTTTATTTAGGTTTTGTTTTTCTTTTTTCTATATTATTAAGTGATTCTTCACTGTTATAGGATCATAAAAATGTACTTCTATATTTTCTTCTAAAAGTTTTAAAGCTTTTCTGCTCACATTTAGGTCCTTAACCCAACCAGAAATTGTGTTTTTGTGTGTGTGTGCACATTGTAACAAAGAGATCCGGGGTTATTTTTCTATTTGAATAATAAACATGACAGCTCCATTTATTGAATTAATCTTTCCTTCCTATTTAACGTAAGATTGAAGGTTTTTAGAAGAGACTGAGTAGGACTTCAAGAGGCAGAGACGGGAGAACTCATTGAAAGAAGATGCATGGCATAAAGAGTAGGCAGAGGAAAAATGAGAGGAGTCAACTTGGATTTAAGTTTTGGTTACTGTGTAGAAGAAGATGAGCATAGTATCAAATCACACCCTGCAACATAGTAGCCACCAGCCATAAGTAGTTTGAAATGTAGCCAGTCCAAACTGAAATGTGCTATGAGTGTAAGATACACTTTGGATTTCAAAGGACTTGGAAAAAAAAAGAATGTAAGATATCTCATTAATGTTTTATTTTAATTGTGTGTTAAAATGTCGACATTTTGGATATATAGTATTTGAGTAGAATATATTATTAATATTAATTTCACCTGTTTCTTTTCACTTTTTTTTTAATGTGGCTACTAGAAATTTTTTCATTATTTGTGTGGCTTGTTTTATATTTCTGTTGGAAAGCACTGGTATAAAATGCTAGCAAAGTGGGCTGGGGGCAGATTGGAGAGGGTTTTGAGTGCTGCTATGAAACATTCCATTCAATAAGTGGTAGGGGACAGTCGAAGGATCTTGAGCAAAGAAAACTCACTGCTGTCGAGTCGGATCCCACACGGATGCAGTACCACTATGGAAGTAGGTTGCCTAATCTGCCTTCTGAGGAGTGGCTGGTGGGTTTGAACCACCAGTCTTCTGGTTAGTAGTCAAATGCCTCAGGCACTACCCCACCAATATTCTTGATGTGATGATTCAGCATCCCATCTGATGACACAGCGAGGCATGGAAACCTTTCCACCATTAGCTCTGGGTAGTATTTGGGGATGTGATTTTTATAGAGAAACTTGGTATGGAATCCCTGGTCTTTACTAATGTAACATAAATGGAATGAAAATCGTGTGTGCTCCTTTGAGTGGGAAAATGGAACATTAATGAGCCACATTTTCAATAGCTCCCCATAGCTTCTGTGATAAAATTACTCTTTTTTGCCTGGAATTAACCTAATATTGTCAGCTTTTCCAATTCTCTACATTTTTCTTCAGTCTAACCAAATGTGTTGACTTTGCTGAAGATTGGATGGTAGAAAGAGAGTAGCCGAAGGAGTCTGTTCTTGTTCCAGCTTTGCCTTTAAATCTTCATACAACTTATTGAATGTTTATTATATATCAGACACTGTTCTAAACAATTTACATATATTATTTAATTCTCATAACACTCTGGGATCCTGAGACACAGAGAAGTAGGTTGCTCCAGATCACACACTAGTAGCAAAGAAAAGGCAGTCCAACTTCAGAACTCCAGCTTTGTAAGAGCATATATTTTCTCTTTCATTGTACATATATCAATCTTTTCTTAAAAATAAAAATAAATTTTGAGATGTTTCCCAACTAAATAATATTTGTAGATTTTCTCCATGTGATAGTCATGATAACATGATTATTAATGGCTGCATAACATTCCATATTAGGATGTACCATCATTTATATAGTCATTTATGTTGTTTCCAATTTTTTCCAATTAAAATGTCACAATCACCTCTCCTGTAGTCATATCTTTTTGTTCATCTCTGATTATTTATTTACTTATTGGACAAATTCTAAAAGTAGAATTGCTGGGCCAGAGCAATGATTCCTAACACAGGCAAGGAGGGGATTAAAGGAAGACAACATCAGCTAACAAAAACCTTTTGGGATTCCACTCAAAATCCTCATATTGGGAAATTCTTCATGCTAGCCCTGCTGGAGAGGACAGTACTCAAAGTACTGATGGCTGTGGGAGAGAAGAGCCTGCCATGCCCAAATTAATACAAATTTCTATCTGCTGGCTTTCCTGTCTCTCTGACTTAGTAGGGCTTCTGTTCCCAAGGTCACCACTGATGACCTCCTCTATGGGGTCACTTAAAATTACTTGGACACTTTCAGGGGACCTTCAGGGCAATTTCACTATCCAGTCCGCAGGGTCCTTTCTCCCACTTCATATTACACAGTTAAACATAGTAGCTTAAGAACAGCAAACTTGTATTCTCTCTTACGGAGACACTTTTATTTTTCCTGTCATGGGTTAGATTTTAGCATTGATGTCCACCCTATTAACAATAGCAAAATAGTGAGGTCACTATAGCTCGTCACCGTTCCCTTACTGCTGAATGGAATACAAATCTAAAGAACCTACCTAATAATGGTGATTGAGTAGATATTTAGCAATTCTGAGTTAGCTAGTAATGATGGTGAAAAGGTGCAGAATTTCATTTTCCATTTTATTTTCGGCTCATTGGTCCTGAGCTTTCTTTGGTTTAAAGTGCTTTCACAAAATGCAGGATACAATCGTGTACACAAACTTTCTCATTCTTATGTAAGACATTGCAGTAGAGAGCCTGGGTGCTGAGAGCCCGGATAGCTCAGTCGGTAGAGCATCAGACTTTTAATCTGAGGGTCCAGGGTTCAAGTCCCTGTTCGGGCGCTTGCTTTTAAAAATTCTTTTTCCCCCTTAACTGTTCTGAAAAACTAAATTCCTTCTCACCGAGAAATCACAATGCAAAATCTCGATAATTGCCAAGAAATTAACTGAATTAATTTTTCTCCCTGGGAAGACGTTTATCTAGCATGTTTTTAAATCAATAAAAAATGAATTACATTAAAAGCAGAAAAACCTCCAGTATATTTGGATTTTGGTATGGTATTAAGTAACTTACGGGCAAAAGTCACAACCGCCCGAACAGGGACTTGAACCCTGGACCCTCAGATTAAAAGTCTGATGCTCTACCGACTGAGCTATCCGGGCATTCATACCAAGACTCCCTCTTCTGTTTACTTGATATAATTCTAATAGGTTGTTTTCTTGTGGGAAATTTAGGTTTTAATTAAAGTTAAAGGGTTTTTTTTTTTTTTTTTTCCAAAGGGGAAAAAAATTTTAAATTTTTTTTTTTTCCTTTTTTTTTTTTTTTTTTTTGCTTTTACCTTTTCAACATGTGTTCTTCAAGCTCCTTCACATTTTTTTGTTTAGTAAATTGCCAATATTCTGAAAATAAATTAATGGTAGTAAATTACAGATTAACCGGCAGGCAACATAAACATTCAAAATTCATACATGGAATTGCAATTCTTCTCTTTTTATCATTTCCTTGATAGGATCTATTAATTTTAGCTATTCTACTGAACCACACACAGTATATTTCCCATTAATGAAAAAATAAATTCCCACTTACCAGGGGATGTGGCTTGTTAGATACGCGTTCCTTAGCACAAAAGAAGGAAAGAAATATTTGGTTCATGAATGGAGAGCTAATAGTAAAACAGAAGTGACTGTGTAAAGGTGAGTCTCAACTTGTTATGTGCCATCAAGTCGTCTCCGACTCATAGCGACCTTATGTACAACAGCGCAAGCCTCACGATCCCACTATACCTGAGCCCATTGCTGCGCCACTGTGTCAATCCATCTTGTTGAGGGCCTTCCCCTTTTTTTTGGTCTCAACTTAGATTGTGCAAAAGGGTTTATTAGACCTCCAATTTAGATTCTGATTGAATTTTTGCCTTTTCCTTCCTTCCAGGCAAGGTTCATTTTGCAAGACAGGCTCAAAACATGAAATCACCTAAAACATTATCAGCATGCACCAATGGAAGTAGCATGCCATATTAAGAATAAAAATCTCTAGATCAATCTAGTTTTTCCTGAAGCCAGTTTCATCAAACTTAACACACAGGGAGTGGAACACAGGATTCTGAAATTTCAAAGACTGATAAGCAAATTCATTATTTGTTTTTGGGAATATGAGGTTTCTGAACACAATGAACAACAAATAGCTCAGCCTCACTTGGAGGAATTTCTCTTTCCTGTAATTGCCTGATTATTTCAGAACAAAGACCAACGTATTTTGTAATCCTGAAAAGGCTGGGTTTCCGTAACTATAAAATGGAGGAAATTGATTAGATGATCTGTAAACTACTTCTTAAAGCTCAAGTTTACTAGCATCTGTTACTTTTTCTACAGTGAATAGGATTAGAAGGAGCAGATTCAAAATGCAACAGGAAGCAAGGCCTGGCAATCTACTTCCAAAAATCATCCAAGGAAAACGTTATGGATCTCTACAGAACATTGTCCAACTGGCTTGCTTTGGGCATGTCATCAGGGGGATTAGTCCTAGAAGAGACATGACGTCAAGTTGGGTCAAGTAAAGGGCCAATGAGAATGTGTGAGATGGATTAACACGATAGTCACAACAATGCACTTGACCATGCAGGTGATTATGAGGATGTTGGAGGACCAGACAACATTTTGTTCCATTGTACATAAGATTGCCATAGTTGGAGTTTGCTTGATAGCAGCTAACAACAACAACATGATTGCTATGTTAAGGGCTCTAATGGAAAATAGTAGATAATATAGGCAAACAGATGGGTAATGAAGCAGAGAGATGAAAACTCAGAGAGTTTAAAAGGGCTGCTAGAATTCACAAAACCTGTGACAGAAATGAATACCACTGAAGGAATCAGGAGTACATGAGACACAGGTGAGGAAAGAATAAGTGAACTTAAAGATTTGTCAATAGGAAACTAAACCAAAAACCAAACTCACTGCCAAGGAGTTGAAGCCAACTCATAGAGACCCCTCCTTGGGTTGAATCCGACTCATAGTGACCCCTCTTTGGGTTTCTGAGGTGGTATCTCTATGGAAGTAGATTGCCCAGTCTTCTTTCTGAGGAGTGGCTGGTAGATTTGAACCACCAGCCTAATCGGTTAGCAGTCAAATGCCTTAGGCACTATGCTACCAGAAACTACCCAAACTAAAATGAAAAGAGGAAAAAGAATTAACAAAAAGAGAAATCTAAGAACAGTGGGAGTTTCAAAAGATTTAACATATATGCAGTTAGAATACTGTAAGAAAGAGTAGAGAGGCTCTGTGACCACCAAGCAAGTTCATTACCAAAATATAGGTAGGCATCATATCATATCCAAACTGCAGAATATCAAAGAGAAAGAGAAAATTTTGAAGGAAATTCAAGGGGAAAATAAAAAAAGAAAAGCACTTTGCCTACAGAGGAACAAAGATAAGAATTACATCAGACTTCTCTTCAGAAACCATGCACACAAGCAGAAAATGGGGTAAAATTTTTAAAGTGTTGAAAGCAAAAAACAACAACAGAGCAAAAGACCGAAATATCAACCTAGAATTTTATAGCTAGTGAAATTATCCTTTTGAAGAGGAGAAATAAAGACTTTCTCAAGCAAAAAATGGATTAATCACCAATAGATCACCCTGCAAGAAAGAAGTTTTTCAGGGAAAAGGAAAATGACATAGGTCAGAACTCAGATCTACATAAGAAAAGGAAGAGTGTTGAAGAAGGAATAAAGAAAGTAAAATTTAAAAAAAAAAAAATGCAACAGGAAGGAGTGATTAAAATTTAACAAACATTTCCTGATCACCTATTCTGGTTCAAGGTCTGCACTAGCTCATGTCAGAAATGAATAGGCAGCGGACCCTGCTCACAGTCTAGGAAAGAAGGCAAACAATTTTAACAAACTGATAAATGCAGTAAGAAAAATTAAAGGAGTGGCAGGAGATAAGGATGGACAGAAACGGTGAGAGTTCTTGAGATTTTGGCAAGGAAATCACATGATCAGAGTTTAAACAAGTAACTGTCAGAAGAAATTGCAATGAGCCAGACAGAAACATTCATTTATTTATCCAGACATATATCTTGAGCATCATCCACTCTGTTGCTGTTCTTGTTGTTAGGTGCCCTTGAGTCGGCTCTGACTCTGTTAACAGAACAAAATGCTGCCTGATCCTGGGCTCTCCGCACTATCCTTGCTGTGCTTAGGCCCATTGTTACAGCAACTGTGTCAATCCATCTCCTTGAGGGTCTTCCCCTCTTTTGCTAACCCTCTATTTTACCAAGTGTGATATCCTTCTCTCTTCCAACAACATGACCAAAGTAGGTGAGATGAAGTCTGGCCATTCTCCACTTTCTTAGATAAGGGAACACTTCTTAGTTTTTATTCACGAAATGAGGAAATGCGTTATACCTCCTAATTAAAAAAAAAAAGGGGGGGGGGATTGAGGTATCTATACAGTCCTCTCTACGGAACAAAAGAGCCTTGACATTTTTTCTTGCCAATGGCTTTGTTTGATCAGATTCTCTTTCATTTAGAGTAACAAACCAACTGTTTAAAATTGGTGAATATGATTAACCAAGCAACACTCTGCTTATTGACTACCTGCTATTTCCCCAGCAGTGAGTTAGGCACATTAGGAAGGCAAATTAAGTCTCGAAGAAACAAGAGAATTGTATTTAGGGAACGCCAGTGAACAAATTTTTCTGGCTGGAGTGGAGGGAGGTAGAGAGAAGTGGGGTCAGAGTGGAGACAGTTAACTGGGTTTATTTTAGGCAAAGGTGAATTTTATTTTACAAATAATGGGGAACTATTCTCGGAAGGAAGGTTGGGCAATCCTACTTCCGTAGTGATACTGCCTCGGAAACCCAAGGAGGGGTCGCTATGAGTCGGGGCAACTCGAGGGCAAACAACAACAACAACAACATTGAGAGTTTAAGGAGCTCTGGTAGGATAGTACCTAAGGCACTTGACTACTAACCAGAAGGCTGGCGGTTCAAACCCACCAGCCACTCCTCAGAAGGAAGGTTGGGCAATCTACTTCCGTAGTGATACTGCTTCGGCAACCCAAGGAGGGGTCGCTATGAGTTGGAGTCGACTCCACGGCACTTAACAACAACAGGGAGAGTTTAAGGGGCCCCAGTGTCGCAGTGGTTAAGGCACTCAGTTACTAACCAAAGGCTCAGTAGTTTGAACCCACCAGCTGCAGGAGAAAGATGTGCCAGTCCACTTCCGTCAAGATTAGCACTGGGAAACCTTAAGGGGCAGTTCTCTGTCCTCCAGGGTGGTGGTGGTATTGAAAGTTTGGTTTGTTAACATTGAAAATTTCCACCTGAGATAATATGGACAAAATCTGTTTCATTTCTGCTGCATTAAAAACACCAGGACAAGTGCTATCCTGTGCCTTATTTAGCACAAAATCTTCCCAGAATGCTTCTTGAAGCGTCTCATTTCATGTAGACTGTTGATCTCAATTTTCCCACTAGAGGGCAGGCTAAACACACAGATTCTGTATTTGGGGCTTCCTACACCTTGAGTTTTAATTTCCCCCACTAATTTTTCTTTTATTATTATTATTTCTTTATTGTGATTCCCCCCATTCATTTTTAAAATGAATATTTTTTTGACCTCTTACCACAGTCATTTTGCCTTTGAAAATCACCCTCAACTCTGTATGAGAGCTTGGAAAAGCTGTGGAGGAAGAGAGATTTATCTGTACCATTCCCATACTTCCTTGGCCCTTTCCGTAGCTCCATTTGTTGCCTGGAATTTCACAGGGTACCCTTCTTCTGGTTGGCACATCTCAAATGGTGAGGTTTTAGGCCAGTGCTAAGATGTTTGACCTCAAGGGGGCTTTCCCAGAGGTACTCAAACCGATGCCAAGTGTACTTACCTACTCAGGGAACCCGTCTCCCATCATCATTGTATACTATCTTTGGAGGTGAGACTGTTAAAATGTACTGGAAATCATGTGAATGATCAGAATTCCCAGGTGTATAGTAGAGCTGACAAGGGGCAAGGTTATGGTCATTACTTGGTCACAGCCAGCTACCCAGAGGGACCGA
>NW_006922159.1:788457-811027 GCF_000298275.1 Orycteropus afer afer
TTCACCCAAATCCTAATTAAAAAAAAAAAAAAAAAAAAAAAGAGGGGAAAAAAATGTACTGGAAAGATGTATGGTACAGAGAAATCATTTTGAAGTGTTCTTTTGTGTCTTGGTTTATTTTATTTTGTCAGCCTAGTTCAAACCAATAGCAGTCTTGGTTCCCAGTGGCCCCTCCAACCTCTCTCCCACCACCCTCCTCTCTCTATGAACTTAGAGCAGCTAACAACCCAAGAACCTTGCACAACATCAAGGGCTCAAACACTGGGGAAAAATAATACCTGAGCAACGAAGACCTTAAACATCCAGCATCATTGAGAACGTATAGAGGGAAACAGGACTGATTTTAAAGCCAGTAAGAGTCAGGGGGATCGAAGACGTCAATCCATCCACCAAATATTTGCAAAACACTCGTACCCTACCTCCAATATCCATTCACCTTTCAAAAATATTTGAATCTTTTTGAAGAAAATCTACTAAAGGATTTAAGATACAAATGTTACAAACATTGCCTTTTTCAGTTTTAATTCAAATTAATTTTACAGATTAGCCCTAGCCTAGTGCAAGGCCCTGAGAGAATAGGGCACAGGTAAGCAGATTCCAATGACCCACTCCTCCCATTGATTTCAACCACTCACTCCCTGACCAGTGACCTAGTTCTTGTTATTACCACTGAAATCTTAAACTCTCAAGCTCTCCCTCATCCAGCTGTTACTTGCTTTCTTCCTGCAGACTAGATCCAGGTCTTCATTCATTCACCAAGTATTTATTGAGCACCAGCTTCAGGTCAGACAAAGAATTAGGTCTAGAAATTCAAAGGTAAACACAATGAAGGTTTCCCTGCCCTTAAAGAGCTTATAATCTAGTTGCCCCCTCTTCCTGCTTCCTTCCCAAACCAAACAAAAAAGTAAACAAATAATTACAACATCCTGTGATTAGAGTTCCAATCCAGGTGGGCATCAGGTGTGTCTAGACACTCTTTGGAGGGACTCTAGCGAAGATTCCTAGAGAACTCTTAGTAGGGTGTATTAGTTTCCCATTGCTGCTGTAAAAAATTACCACAAATTTAATAGGTTAAAACAACACGAATTTCTTATTCCACAGTTCTGTAGGTCAGAAGTCCCACAGGGTTGTCAACAGGCTGAAATCAGTTGTTGGCAGGGCTGCATTCCTTTGTGGCAAGAAAAAATTTTCTTGCTTTTTCTAGAGGTCACTTGTTCTGGTTACCTAGTACCACTTTTACAAGAATATACCACAAATGAGATGCTTTAACAAACAGGAGTTTATTCTCTTACAGTTTGGAGGCTTTAAGTCTGAGTTCAAAGTGCCAGGCTCTAGGGGCTGGGTGAAAGCCCCTCAACCTTGGGCTTCAACTCTGCCTCCTGCTCTCGGCCCACTGAAGCTGGAGGCTTTTCTTTATTCAGACAGCCGCTGGCTGCTGAGACTGAGAGGCACAAGGCTGACAAATAAAAAGGCACAGTCTCAATGTTACCAAACCACATGGCAGGCCATTCCTTCAAGTCCATTGAAAGTCCCAAGGTTGGCAGAACATGGCAGGCTGCTGAACGATGACTCAGCTACAAGCAGGGTTCAAGTGTGCCATAAACTAGAGACCATGCCCAAGCTTTCTCTTTATATAGAGGAAGAAGACCACATCCCTAAGGCAAGCTATTCAGCTGCTCACAGTAGATTCCACCATGGAGTTGATTACCAGTCTCATCATGGGGAATCCTATATCCAGCTGTTCAGCCACTCAACCAGGCCCAGCCAAGTTGCCACACAAACTTAACTACCTTACCACTCAACATTCCTTGGCTTGTGTCCTCCTTTCTCCATATTCAAAGCCAGCAATAATGTATCTTTCTGACCTTTTCTTCATGGTCATCTCTCTTTCTCTTACCACAGTCAGGAAAAGTGATCCGATTTTAAAGATCCATGTGATCACACTGGGCTCTCCTGGATAATCCAGGATAATCTCTCCATCTCAAGGTCTTTAACTTAATCATACCTGCAAAGTCTTTTTGCCATGTAAAGGATCATGTTCACAGGTGACAGGGATTAGGAAGAGGTCATATTTGGGAGATTATTATTCTGCCTACCACCCAAGTAGATAACCACATAAAAAGGAGGATGATAGAGGTAAAGAGTGGAGTTGGTGGTAAGAGGCACTTTCCAGGCAGTGGGAAAAGCTCGGAGAAAGGCCTCAAGGTGAGAACATTGTATGTTCTATGAACTGCAGGGAGTTCAATGGGCCAAATCATGGACTTTGCATTGCAGTATGGGAGACTTACTTACCCAGCATGCATTTATTGAATGCAAAGAAGGGGCAGATGCTGTTCTGGAGATACAGGGATGAACAAGACAAAGCCCTGGCCTTTCAGGCTATAGTGGAAAGCAGGAGCCAGATTGTGAGATGCCATGTAGACTTTCTTTCTTAAGGAGTTTTAACCTTATCTAAGAGTTATGAGACATCCATTCATTCATTTGACAAAAATCTGCCAAGCACTGTTATAGCCTCTGGGAATACAGTTTAAAAACCAAAGTAAAAAGTCTCTGCCCTTTAAGTTGATGCTAATGGTGGTGGAATATTTTAGAAAAGGACAGCAATGATGGTGGCACAACGTGAAAAATGTCATCCACGTCCCTGAGCTATAAATGCAGAAATTGTTATGTTGGCAAATGTCTTGTTGCATATGTTTTCACCACAACAAAAGTGAAAAAAAAATAGTAATAAATAAATAGATAGATAGATAGATAAGATAAGATAAGATAATCCCTGCCCTGCAGTTTATGAAAGAGCTTTGGCGGCTGGGTGGTTCAAGCATTTGGCTGCTAACCAAAAGGTCAGCAATTTGAATCCACTACCTGCTCCTTGGGAGAAAAATGAGGCAGCCTGCTTCTGTAAAGATTTATAGCCTTGGAAACCCTATGGGGCAGTTCTACACTGTCCTATAGGGTTGCTATGAGTTGGAATTGACTCAATGGCAATGGGTGGCAATGGGTGGCAATGGGTATGGAGCTTACATTCTGGTTGATGTCAAGCAGAAAAGAAGATGTTTGCTTTTGAAAGCTCAGTCTAGCCACAATGTTGCAGAAGAGATTGGAGGGAAAGCAAGACTACAGAGACCCTGAACTCCCTCTTCGAGATTTGCAACCTTTTCTCCACTTCGCTTCCCTCCCTGAACATCTTTTCTTTAGTTAGTAACTCTCTTGGCCCCTTATCTTGCCAACCATACCTATTTTGCAAACTGCTAAATCTTATATCTAAGATTCTACAATCAGACTGCAGAGTACCACAGAAGAAAATGTTAAAATATTGAGATTATAAACCCAAAACCAAACCCTTTGCCATCAAATCAACTCCAACTTCTAGTGAGCCTATAGGACAGGGCTGAACTGCTGCATGAAGTTTCCAAGGCTGTAAATCTTTATGGAGCAGCCGATGGGTTTGAATTGCCAATCTTTTGGTTAGCAGTTGAATGCTTTAACCATTGTGCCATCAGAATGCCTCTCAAGACTAAACTCACTGCTTTTGAGTCAATTCCGACTCATAGTGACCCCATTCAGTTTCCAAGGCTGTCAGTATTTACCAAAGCAGAATGTCTCATTTTTCTCCCACCGAATGGCTGGTGGTTTCAAACCACTGACCTTTCGATTAGCAGCTGAATGCTTTAACCAATACACCACCTGAGCTCCTTCCTAACACATCGAGCAGGGAATAATTCTAAATCCTTCCCTCTCCCTATTTCCCTACATTCAATATCATCAAATACTATTGATTAAAACAAAAAAATTCTATTGATTTGACTTCCTAACTCTCTGTTTTATCTGCCCTTTCCTCTTGACTCCATAGCCCTGGCACAGTTTTCAGATTCCCTAGTCTCACACCTATGGCCCCCTTGTTGGGCTCCCAGCTTGTACTCCTGACCTGTACCAGGTTCTGGCAGGAAACAAATGGCAAGCTACCATTGTAGAATTTTAAAAGTAAAAGGACAATTTACAAAGGGTGGGCAGATATAAGAACCAACCATACCTATTTTGCAAACTGCTAAATCTCAAGGAATAGTACAGTGCCCTAGGGCCCTTGTTGTTGTTATGTGCCCTCCAGTCGAGTCAGACTCATAGTGACCCCTCCTTGGGTTACCTATGGAAGTAGATTGCCCAACCTTCCTTCCGAGGAGTGGCTGGTGGGTTTGAACCATCAGCCTTCTGGTTAGCAGTTAAATGCCTTAGGCACTATGCTACCAGAGCTTAGCAAATCAAAATTTCCACCCCTAGGCTTTTGAAAAGGTCAAAGGAAGGGAGTGAATCCAGAGAAAAAAGAGCACCTGACAGGAGCTGTGATCTTTGGTTGAGGGTGTGGCCAGCCCACAGTGACCTGGAAGAAAGGAATCCTGAGGAATAAATATCCAGACTTCACTGTGCTCCCTGCCTCCAGTCTCCTGTCAGAGATCCCATTGGCCAAACCCAACTAGGAAGCCAGAGGGCCCAACAAGGTAGAGTGGTGGCTCTGGAGGGACAAAGAGGAAACATTCAGCGGATCCTCTAAATCTTCCTCTGGAAAGTGGCAGAAAGTTCTCTCTGATCGCATCACTCCCCAAATACACATTTTTAAGTGGTTCTGTCACCTCAAAGAAAAAAAAACAAAACTTTTTGATATACGTTTGTATCTCCAATAGTTCTTAGCAAACTGCACCAAAAAGCCTTCAATTTGATCCTCAACCCAACTCAAAACCAAAAACCAGTTGCTATCGTGACTCATGGCAGCAACAGGTGTGTCAGGGTAGACCCGCCTGCTATAGAATTCTCCATGGCTGTGATCTTTTTAGGGAGTTCTAGTGGCAGCAGTCAGGACATTAGACGACGTGTAGCATTGGGAAAGTCAACTGCAAAGGAACTGTTTCAAGTGCTGAGGAGCAAGGATATCTCATTGAGGACTAAGGTGCGCCTGACACAAGCCATGATATTTCCAATCGCCTGGTATGCATGTAAGAGCTGGACAATGAATAAGGAAGACTGAAGAAGAGTTGATGCTTTTGAGTTGTGGTGCTGGCGAAGAATGCTGAAAGTACCGTGGACTGCTAAAAGAACTAACAGATCTGTTCTGGAGGAAGTGCAGCCAGAATGCTCCTTGGAAGCAAGAATGGCCGGACTTCGTCTCACCTATTTTGGTCATGTTGTAAGAAGGGGCCACTCCCTGGAGAAAGATGTCATGCTTGGTAGGGTGGAGGGTCGACGAAAGAGGGGGAGGCCTTCAAGGAGATGGATTGATACGGTGGCTGTGATGATGGGCTCAAGTATAGCAGGGATTGTGGGGCTGGCGTGGGATCGGGCAGTGTTTCGTTCTGCTGTGCATGGGGTCGCTATGAGTCGGAAACGACTCGACGGCACTTAACAACAACAACAACAACAGTGGCATAGTGCCTAAGGCATTTGACTGCTAACCAGAAGGCTGGAGGTTCAAACCCACCAGCCACTCCCCAGAAGAAAGACTGGGTAATCTATTTCTATAGTGATACCGTGGGATCTGACTTGATGGCTGTGAGGTTTTTTGGGTGATGTTTTAGGCAACGCTGGATGGATTCAAACTACTGTGTATTCCACTCAGGGACTCCTCAACCCAACTACCCAGTTCCTTTTCCTTCTAGTTTCCCACTTCAGACTTTTCACTCTAGAAACACTGAACCACTCATGGTCCCTATACCACTCTGTTCTCTTGGGCTTCTGAACTTAGTCTACTAACAAGCAGAGAAGGCTGGTAAATAAGTGAGTGAATGGTTTTAGCCCATGACGCTGGAGGAACAAAAATAGCATCATATATATTATGGTTTACAGACAGAGCAGATGTTTACAGTTATCGAAAGGCTTAATTTTATCCTCCTAACAGCCTTCAATGCTAAGTAAGGGCGTTTTACTACTCATGCTGAGAGAGGTATTATTGACTACTGGTGGTGTAGTGCCTAAGGCACTTGACTGGCAACCAGTAGGCTGGTGGTTCAAACCTGCCAGCCACTCCTTAGAAGGAAGACTGGGCAATCTATTTCCACAGATATACTGCCTGGGAAATCCAAGGAGGGGTCGCTATTGAGTCAGAGAGGACTCCAGGACACATAACAAGGTCACATACAGTAGGTAGAGAGGAGAAACAAAAGCCTAAGTCTCCCTTTGCAAGAGCTTCTGCTCACCCTGGATTTAAACAAACAAACAAAAAAGTCGGCTTGGTAGCAACCCTTCCTTGGGTTTCCAGGTGGTATCTCTACGGAAGTAGGTTGCCCCATCTTCCTTCTAAGGAGTGGCAATTGTTGTTATGTGCCGTCGAGTAGGCCCCGACTCATAGTGACCCCTCCTTGGGAAGTAGGATTGCCCAGTAGGCCCCGACTCATAGTGACCCCTCCTTGGGAAGTAGGATTGCCCAACCTTCCTTCCGAGGAGTGGCTGGTGGGTTTGAACCGCCAGCCTTCTGGTTAGCAGTCAAGTGCTTTTAGCCACTTTGCTACCAGAGGAGTGGCAATTAAGGATCCTTAATTGCCCAGATCTCACGTGAGAACAAAACAAAAAATATCCTAAAAGAGTCACGAACTCACTTTTTATACTGTTTTCTTCCCCACGAAGACTTCCTCTAGTTATTCAAGTTCCCTTACCAATAAATATTTATCTCCTTACTGAGCTCGAGTTTTTTCAAATTCTATAATTCCATTAATCTAGGATCACTGTTACCCATTATCTCCTGGAAAACCTTCTTCTGGTTTGTTGCAGTTTAATATGACTAAAGATTTTAAAGGTCACTTGTCTTTTTAAAAAGGCTTTTCTGACTCTCTTAACTCTAGTGAACCAAAGACAGACAGGGATAATAGCATCTTAACAAATACTTCATTAAGGCCAGGGAAAGTAAACGTTGGTAGATGTTTCCCTGGCTGGAGAGTTTGGGACATCTAAGGGAGCTGGTCTTAAGACCCTGGATACCTGAAAGGGATTGTAGAGGAGGGCAGATGATCTTCAAAGTCTGACTAACAAGAAAGACACAGGAAAGGAGGGCATTGAGGAGAACAAGATTCACATTTTGAGAGAAATGTACTCTGAGACCAGAATTCATAGCTATTATGCAAACCATATGCAAAGCAGAAGCTGGCCAACTACTGGCTTCTTTTGGGTGGAGCCTTTAGGAAAATTCTTCTAGAGACCACTGTTAAAAGAAAGATACTTGGAATCTAATTTTAAAATATATTATCATAACATACTGCATGAAAGACGTTGTCTCCCCCCCCATCACCACCACCACAGTTAGGTTGACAAAGCCTCTAATCCTTCCCTCACCCCCCAAACACATCTTTCAAGTTTTTTGGCTCCTATTACATGGGCCAGGGAGCTCTGGTAGCGTAGTGCCTAAGGCACTTGACTGCTAACCAGAAGGCTGGCGGTTCAAACCCACCAGCCACCCCTGATGGGGCAATCTACTTCCGTAATAATATTGCCTCGGAAACCCAAGGACGGGGTCGCTATGAGTGGGTCTGACTCCACGGCATATAATAACAACAATATATGGGCCATGGCCCTCTGGTGCCTTACTGCCTAAGGCATTCAACTACCAGCCACTCGATAGAAGGAAGACTAGGCAATTTACTTCCGTAAAGATTTACCGCCTGGGAAACCCACAGGGAGTCGCTAGGAGTCGGAATCGACTTGGTGGCAGAGTTTGGTTTTGATTTAATATCTGGGCCTTAGGTCTCACGACCCACTTTACGGAACAGAACACCAATCAGGCTGAGTGTGTAAGGCAGCTCCTCTCACACCCAGCCTCAACCTCAAGGTAGGGGCTCTTTCGGTCATCGGTATACTAATTATGGGGGGGAAATTCCTCCAACAGATAAGTGGACCTGAAAACTCTAATATCCAGCAGAATTTTTTGGCTTTCATCTGACACAAAGCCAAAGGTTCCAGCAGGGGAAAGTAACGACCGTCTGCAAAAATCCTCACCCAAGTGGGAAATGGAAATCTTGGAGCGTTGTTTCCAGAGCACAACTTCGCGCCAGCCCATTTCTCTTCCCCCACGCAATGGCAGGGAGGGAGGGCTGCAGAGGGGAAGAAGGGGAGGAGAGAGGTGGAGGGAGGTCAGGGTTCCAGGCTGGGCCCCGCCCTCCCGCTCTCGGCGAAGTCGGTTCTGCCGGCAGCAGTCAGCGGCCGGGTGGCTGCCTGTCAGGCAGCGTCTGGCGGAGCCGGGCCTGGGCTGCAGTGCTCCGGGTCTCCGGGAGATGGCTTCTCCCCTCGCGCCCGCTTCCCCAGCTATTGTCTCACCCGGGGTTGCCTGACTCTGCGAGCTCGCGCACGCTCTCGACCGAGGGGACTTGTTTTATTTTTTTCCTCCAAGCCGACTCTTTCGCCCAGTCCTGCGTCTCCCTCTGTCCTGGGGACTCCGAGGCCAGCGCTTGAGGTGTGAATCCTGGAGAGGGGAGCGGCCCGGGAGGAGGCGAGCTGGGGCCAGCCCCACAGCGCGCTGGTGCAAGAGACGCCCGGAGCTGCAGAGCGAGCAGCCCACGTCGCCCGGCACACGACACGTCGAGTCTTGCAGGAAAGCCCGCGGTGAGCACAGGTAGGGGACGCACCCAGCTGTGAGCACCAGGGTCTGCATATTGCTGGAGAAGTGGAGGGAGGGGAGGTCAAGAGACTCTCTCCAACATGGCAACAGCGGAGGTGCAACAATGGGAAGAGCGCAGGGTTCCTGGAGGCTGGCTGAGCCGCAAACGCCGTGGGAGCGAAAGACCGGAGCCCACTGCCTAGAGCAGATTGCGAGCCCCCAGCCCCAGCTGCAGTCGTTTCGGGGCGTCTGCAGCCTCCAGGCACCCTCTTCCCCACCCCCTTTCCTCTAAACACACTTCCTGGCTCCCAGCTGCAGGGAGACCTGAGCCAACCAATGGCTTTGAGGTTTGTTTGTTTAAGATGAGAAATAAAAAGCAAAACCTGTCCAGGAATGGGGGTGATGCTTTTCCTTGCAGTGGGTGAAAAGTCAGCATTTAGCCTGGGAAATATACACATGTGTTAAGCAGGCAGAGGATGGAAGTGGCTTCTGCCTTATAAGGGTACTGCAGCAAAAGCAGAGAGAAAGCTTGGAAACAGAAGAGGGACCCTACAGGCCTGAGTTCCCCAGCCCTCAGAGATGGCTCTGCTCTACTGGCCTGAACTTGTCTCTCATTTACAGCTTCACAGCGGTGGCGTTGGTGTTGGGGGAGCAATAGCAGCAGGAAGCCCAAGTGTAGCTGCTGAGCAGAAGTGGGGTGAGGTAGGATGGGGCGGCCAGAGGCAGGATCCTGGGTTGTGGGAAGAGTTTACCAAATGCATGTGGCTAGTTAGAGCACACACCCTGGGTGGCTGAGGTTGTTGGGGTGTGTGTGGGTGTCTGTACCCTTCCATTGCTCTCTCTCCTCAAGGCCAACCCTCTCTCCCTCCATCTTCACCCTCTATTGGTGTGTCTGTGGCCTCCCTGCCTCAATCCCACCAGCCAGGCCTGCGATGGAATCTCCATTGTCTTTGGTTGCCCTGAGGTTTTTTCTCAACTCTGCTGAGGAGTTTTGTGCCCTGAGCTGGCTGGTCCCAGTGTGGTGCCAGATTCTTTAACTGACAACTACTCAGGCTCCTAGAAGTGGGGCAATGGTCCCCCTCCTTCTCTCTCTAAACTACCTGACTCTTTGGGATGTGGCCAAGCAGATGTAAGCAATTTGCAGTGAATTCCAACCCTGGATCAGTCCCTGAATGAAAATTTATACTCTTTTGCCATAGTAGGCCTTGGAAAGATATTAGGAAGATAAATACCTCAGAAGGGGGCAAACCTGACTCTCCTTTATTCTCCCAACTCCAGCTGCAGATCTCAGATCTTGCAGGTTATGAGCCTTCAGAATTGCAGCTCCTCCAGAGCCTGGTTGGCTGTCCCATCTAGGGTTGTGTCCATGGAAAAATTAAGTCGAGGCACATTTTATAGCTCTGCCTGGCAGCCAGTATCTGAGGAGCTGGTGGCTCTGAGCTGGATCCCCAGACCAAGGCTGTGTGGTTGCTTCTCCTTTGGCCTTTGGGTGAGCCCAAGGTTTGGTTTCCATGGCTCTGAGTTTGCTGAGTGTGCATGGGTGTGTGTATCTGAATCTGCTTAAGCTCCCAACCCTAGCCAGGAGGGACCTTGCCTGTTTCCCTCTCCACTGGAAGCATCAGTGAAGGAAGGCCAAGGGAAAGGGTCAGTTTATCTAGGGCCTCAGGCTGCTCCCTAGGGTGCTCCTTTGGACTTGGGGTAGGAGAGTTGGAGTGCCCCTGCTCTTTGCCATGACCTAGCCATGTGGATTCTCCACTTCCATAGGCCTGGGCTCAGCATGGTGCTTTGCAGGTGTTTTGAGTCTGTGGTCTTGCAGCACGGACAGCCTTTTCGGCCTGCAGAGAGAAAAATGAGGGGTCTCAGTTCCCTTTGGGAGTTTGTAACTGCCCATAAACTTCAGGCTCCTTGTGCTCCCAGGAGGCGAAATTGGACCTGATAAGTAGAATCACAGAGAAAACAGTGGGTGGATTCAGTACCAGGAGGCCTGGCTTTGAGTCCTGCTGTGACTTATCTCCTAGCTGTGTGCATGGACAACTTGTGGAACCTGCCCAAGACTTAGTTTGCATATCTGTAAATGGGGACAAATAATACCTATGGCTCACAGGATTGTTTTAAGGATGAACTATCCTGCTTAACCATGAATAATGAAATCATACATGCAAAACGCTGAAAACAGTGAATATTAGTTATTAATCCTGCGCTCAACATTGGAGAGAAGGGAGAGAGAGCTGGGAGGGGTGAGAGGTAGGCTAGAGCATGTAGTAGGAATGACAGCTCATGTCCTGGAACTTTTCCTAAACATAGGAGGTGATGGGACAATACCACAGTAGTTATTCCTTGAATATTTCTCCTTAAATAGGATTGTGATAGAATGGGAATTGAGAGAAAAGGAAAGCCTGCTTAATAAGACTTGTAGAAAATTGAGGAGGGCAAAACAGCTTCCAAAGGCCAGCTAGCTACTGCCTATAGCCAGGGTAATGCTGGGCTGGCAAATAATAAAATAGCTAGCTCTTACTGATGTCAGACTGCTAGTAAATGACAGAGGGAGGATTTGAAGCAGGCACTCACACTACAGACCCTGTGCTCCTAACGCTGATGACACTGTCAGGAAGATGCTTGGGTCATGGGAAAACAGAAAGGGGCAGCTTTGTTGGAAGATTCATTCATATTGGATTCCTTGAATGCTCATGAGGTGTCACCAGATTGGAATATACCTTAGTTGATGAACTTTGAAGGACAGGGATTCATGTTAGAGAAATTTCTTCCACCCAACTCCAGTTCAGCATAAAAAAACAAAATAAGACCTGTTGCTATCAAATCAATTCTGACTCATGGTGACCCCATGTGTTACAACAGAGTAGAACTGCTCCACAGGGTTCTCTTGGCTGTAATCATTATGGAAACAGATCACTAGGCCTTTCTTTGATTGCCAGGCCTTTCTTCTGCAGTGCTCCTGGGTAGATTGGAACCATCAACCTTATGGTTAGTTCCTGAGAGCAAACTGTGTGTGCCACCCAGGGACCACTCCCAGTTCAACATTAAAAAACAACAAAACAAAACAAAACAAAACCCTAAACCCATTGCCATTGAATTTATTCTGACTTAAAATGACCCTGTAGGACAGAGTAGAACTGATCCCTAGGGTTTCCAAGCCTGTAAATCTTTACCAAAGCAGACTGCTCCTGTGAAGCAGCTGGTGGGTTCAAACTGCTGACCTTTTGGTTAGCAGCTGAACGCTTTGACCACTGTACCAACAGAGCTCCCATTTGTTTGGGGGCCAAGGCCCATTAGTGTGAACTCATTGGACTCCTTCCTTACCTGTCTTTCTATGCTTTTTCGTTCACATCCCTACATTTAGTGAAAGGAAAAGACTTGGGAAAATCGGAGGAAGTACTGAGCAACTCTAATAAGAAATTTGGACTTGCGGGGGGTCTCTGGGAAAATGGAAACGAATTTCTTCTTTTGGGGGGATATTTTCATATCTGCTTTATTTTGTGTCTGTTTTATAAAATGAAATTTGAGAGACTATTCTTGCATTTCCTGTTGGCCTATAAAATGTTGCAACTAGAAAAGACCTTGGCAATCACTTCCCTTAGAGGAAATGACTCTCCCAGGGTCACACAGTTACTTGCAAAGCTGGAACTTTCCACTTGCCCTACAGACCACAATATGACCAATGAAAGGACCTATCCTTTGGCACTTTAGAATTGTGTGTTGACCCTATCGGTGGCTTCAGCACGTTTTCATTGTTGGGAAAATTCCCTTCTCTTTTGAACAATGGTGATGGAATTCACTGACCCAGCATCACCACTCTGCTGAAGGAGACAACACATCATTTGCAGTTTGGGGAGCAGAGGCCCTCAAGGTATGGAGAAAGTAGGGGACAGGTTCTCAGTACTCCTGAGGCAGCATAGAGAACCTGTGAATCGTCCTGTCTGATTTACTCCTTCCTCTTCCTGAGAACTCCCTGTAGGAAGTCTCACCTAACTGAGGCTCCCTAAGATTTCAAAGAGAAGCCAAAGATCATTTGTCTTATTGTAAACTTAATCCTTCTACCTTCGCTTTATCTTGCTACTGTTCCTTCTTCCTGCAGCCTTCTTCTCTTCACCCTAGCACGAGGCTGCTCATTGCTGTCTCTATGGGTCCTGCCCTAGAGGTTAGGAGGTTTCATCTCCTTCTCCCCCTGCATCCTCCCCATAATGTAGGTGGCTGCCGGGCTGAGAGCTTTTCCACACACATGGCTGGCTCCCCATTTCCCATGCCTGGCTAAGCCAGACTCAGAAGGAATGTGGTTTGCGTGGAGGTATCCTCTCCAGCCAAGTCTTTTTTCTCTCTTTTACTTAGACTAGTTGGTGCCCTTGGCAGCAAACCAGAAGGCATAAGAAGGGAAAAAGAGTAAAAGACCAAGGAGATTTCATTTTGAGGAAATATTACAGGTTGCCTTGCCAAGTAGAGGAAATATGTAGGAACTGTTCTTATCTGAGGTCACAGACTAACCTAGAGCCCAGATAAGAGTAATGATGCCATTGAGGCATCTCCTGGAAGCCCCCTTTTCAGAAAATAGAGCATCTGCCACATTCCTGACTTACCGTTTTATCTTCCAAAGGGTAAAGGAAGTTAAAGTGATTAGAAGCACCATTAACCAGTTGCTGTTGAGTCAACTTTGACACAGGGAGACCCTGTGTATGTGAGTAGGACTGTCTATGCTACATACGGTTTTCAATGGCTCATATTTTTGGAAGTAGATTGCCAGGCCTTTCTTCTGAGACACTTCTGGAAGGACTCAAACTTCCAAACTTTCAGCTGCCAACTGAATGTGTTAACCATTTGCACCATCCAGGAACTCCTGGAGCACCACTGTTGCTGTTGAGTTGATTTTGACTCATAGCAACCCATGTGACAGTGCACGACTGCCCCATAGAGTTTCCTAGGTTGTAATCTTTAGATTGCCATGTCTTTCTCTCAAAGAGCCACTTTATCTGCTATCTTTTCAGTTAATGGTCAAGCTCTTAACCATTGTGCCACCAAGGTTACTTGGAGCACCATTAGTGTGGTTTTAATTATAACCAAAAAGGAGATATTGTTGGCAAATTAGATGTTCAGAGAACTTGGGAGAAGGCAACTCGATGTTCCCAAAGAACATTAGAGCTAGAGATGTCAGATTTCCCCTCTAGACTTCAAGAAAGGCAGTTTTTTGTTTGTTTGTTTCTTAAGAGGAAATACAGATACAGTTCCCTGACAAGACAAAGAGTATTTCCGAAAGGTTGCCAGGTTCTCAGAAGTGCAGTTTTGACTGTGTTATTGCAGATGACCCTAATGAGGAGGGCTAAAAGGAGGCAGAAGAGCAAAAGTTCAAGTACAAAGAATGGCAGAAGCACATATGAACAGTAGCCACTGGCATTGAGTGCCTGTCCACCTGTAGCTTTTCAAACATTATCTTAATTACTGGCCCCAACCTTGGAGGAAATGGATGATGATGATGAAATTATTGTCTCTTACCCCTTTTCAGAAGGAGCCCTGCCCTGGTGGGACAGCGGTTAAAGTGCTCAGCTGCTAACTGAAAGGTCTGCTAACCAAAAGGTTGGTGGTTTGAAGCCACAAGCCACTCAGTGGAAGAAAGATGAGGCAGTCAGCTTCTGTAAAGATTATGGAAATCCTGTGAAGCAGTTCTCTGCCCTATAGGGTCACTATGAGTCTGAATCAACTTGATGGCAACAGGTTTAGTTTTGGTTTTTACCCTTTACCTCTAAACTGAGGTCTAGCAAGATTTAGGTACTTACCCAAGATTGTACAACTAATTAGAAAAGAACCGAAGTTATTGAATCTAGGTCAGTGTAGCCCCAAACTTGAATTCCTTCTGTGCTGTCCTGGAAAGATATATGAGGAAAAAAATGTCAACAAGACCAATGTCCTGACTGAGATGGGGCCACCTAAAGAGCCAACGGGTAACAGGAATGGTTCTTAAAGTCATCTCTGGAAGAGGATATGATCACGTATCTGTCAGATTACATATAAAAGAGAGAACTTATTCATTCATTCATTCAATAAATGTTTTTTGAGTGCTTACCAATGACTTTGAGTGCTTTCAGTGACTAGGACAGACAACTTTCCCAAACTTATCATTGCGTGGGAAATACAGACATGTAAGTAGGCTATAGCTGGGGAGGTAGGAGGTGCCTTGTGAACTCATAAATGGGGAGTTTTGTATGACCAGACTTCCTGGAAGAAATTGTTAGCTGAGATCTGAACTATAAGTAGGAATTGGGGTGGGATAGAAGATGAAGTGAAGTGAAAGAGGTGAACCAAAAGTAGTCTAATATTATTAAAGCCATTTGAAGGAGTTTGTACTTTATTTTGTATTGAATCATTCATCCATTCATTCACTCAACTGTTATGTATTGAATGTACACTTTGTCCCTGACCCTCTTCTAGGTATACAGAAGTGAAGAATACAGGTGGAGTTTATGTTCTGTCCTTCTAGAGTTTATATTCTGGGAGAACTTAGTTCACTAAGAATGAATTAACCCAAGCTTCTTTACTTTCATGACATGGATTCTATACTGGCAGGTCAAGGAATTACTATAGATATACTCTGTTGAACTTAAGGAAGGTTTGAGAAGAACTTAACTATTTTCCTATGGATAATATAGAGTGGAGACAAAAGGTAGATTAATTAATGATTGGTTAACTGTTATTTGAGATCCCTGGGTGGTATAAACCGTTAATGCTCTTAGCTGTGAACTGAAAGGTTGGTGGTTCGAGTTTACCTAGAGAGGCTTCAGAAAAAAGACCTAAAAAAAAAAAATCAGCCATTGAAAATTCCATGGAGCACAGTTCTACCCTCACACACATGGGGTCACCATAAGTTGATTGAATGGCAAATTTTTTTTTCTATTGTTCATTCAAGAACATCTTCAATGATATGCTCACTAATTCATTCATTCAGCAATTGAAAGACAGTACAAATTCCACTTAGTTGGTAAGTGTATGGCTCTGGAGCCAGATTGTTGTTGGATGCTGTTGAATCCATTTAGATTTTGACTCATGGCGACTCCATGTGTTACAGAGTAGAACAGAAGCGGATCCCCAGATCTGTCTCCTGTGGAGCCACTAGGTAGGTTTGAACTACCAACCTTTGGGTTAGCATTTAATTGTTTGTACCACCAAATTACTTGGGTTCAAAACCACCACTTACTAGCTGTGTGACCTTGGGAAAGTTACTTAATTTATCTGTATTTCAATTTTCCCATCTGTATGGTTGGGAAAATAGTAGTGGGAGTGAGAAGGAGGCTGATAAGACAATTAAATTAATTAATTAATGAACTGCTTGGTGCTGAAAGGAGCTTTTTTGGAGCAATATTTAAGGCATTCGGCTATTAACCAGAAGGTTGGCACTTCGAACCCACCAAGTGCTCCCATGGAAGAAAGATGAGGCAGTCTGCTTCTGTAAAGATGTATAGCCTTGGAAACCCAATGAAGTAGTTCTGTTCTATCGGGTTGCTATGGTTTTACTGCTGATACTCCAGATATTTGAGGGGGATCAGCAGTAAATGGTAGTTGTTGAAATTATTTTATCATCTCTAGATAGCAAGTTTGTGCTAAATCTTAGGAATACAAATTTGAACTCGATGTGGTATCTAACCTTGAGGGAACCATGCTGTACCCAAAGAGGGCAGGTAAATGGTTGAGTTTCTAGAAGACTGGGGGTACTCTTTAGCATTGTGCCTGTTAACTCAATATGACCTTACTGTGATTTGGCAGCCTTTCATAGAAATTTAGAATCTAAGACCAGAGTGCTTAAGAATCTAATAAATGCTATGCAGTCTCTACCTGCCTTCCTCATTTAGCCTCAAAACCTCTGATCCTACAAGGAGCTGTTAAGTCTTCCACTCCTGTGGGTTGGTCAGACCACTCCCAGACTATAGCATTTAACAGCTCTGTGTTGAGTGTTTACCTTGTGCCTTGTATAAAACCTTGTGTTAAGCACAGTAGGAAGACAGATAAATAAATGGTAATCTCTCTTTTTAAGATTAAAGTGCATTAGATTAAGGCTAATGTGCATGAAAGTGCTTTGTAACTATAAATACCTACATAAATAAAAGTTATTATTTTTATACTAGCTCTGGTAGCATAGTGCCTAAGGCACTTGACTGCTAACCAGAAGGCTGGTGGTTCAAACCCACCAACCACTCCTCGGAAGGAAGGCAATCTACTTCCGTAGTGATGCTGCCTCAGAAACTCAAGGAAGGGTCAAGGAAGGATCGCTATGAGTCGGGTGTGACTCGACAGCAAATAACAACAACAATCACTAGTAAGGAAAATATAAAACAGAAGATAAATGCAGTAGGACACATGGAAATTTTAGAGATGTTTAGAAGTGAGCAAAGGAGTTGAAAGAAGGCTCTGAGAAGAGCTGGTTTTTGTAGATGTCAGGCTAGAGAGTATTATAGATGGAGGTCCTAGCATGAGCAAACGTTTGTAGGAAAACTTGGGGCCCCAGAGAATGGCTAATAACCAGTTCCATTAGCATGTAGGGGAGCATGTGGGGGGACTGGGTCTTGAGTGTCTGACAAGGTAGAGGAGAAACAGAAGGATTTTCATCAGAAGAATGACTTGATTAGAGCTGTGTTGTGGGAAGATTAAGGTGCTCTGGTGTATAGTGGTTAAGGCATTTGGCTGCTAACCAAAAATGTCAGTGGTTGGAACCCACCAGCTGCTCTGTGGAAGAAAGATGAGGCAGTCTGCTTTTGTAAAGATGTACAGCCTTGGAAACCCAGTGGGGCTCTCTATGAATTTGAATTGACTCGATGGCAGTGAGTTTGGTTTTTGGTTTGGTAGGAAGACTATCCTGGCAGTGGAGGGTCACTACTCTAGAGGGGTCAGCAGGGGAGCATATTAGAATAGTTCAGACAAGAGGAGGGAGTAAGAGTGTTGGGATGCCTAATATGTGCCTTATAGGGGTGATTTCATTTAATTTTCTTGACAGGTAATGATAACTAGAAGGAGCTGTGATGGCACAGTGGTTAAAATGCTTAGCTGCTAACCAAAAGATCAGCAATTTGAATCCACCAGTGGTTCCACGGGAGAAAAGACCTGGAGATCTGCTCCTGTAAAGAGTACAGCCTTGGAAACCCTATGGGGCAGTTCTGGTCTATCCTATGGGGCTATGAGTCAGAATTGACTTGACAGCCCACAGCAACAACGATAAGTGGAGGTCCGTGGGTGGCTCACATGGTTTGTGTTTGACTGCTAACATAAAGGTTGGTGTTTTAAACGCACCCAGCAGCACCACAGAGAAAGGCTTGGTCTGTTTCCATAAAGATTACAGCTGAGAAAACCCAATGGAGGAGGTCTACTCTAACATGTGGGGCCACTATGAATCTGAATTGACTGGATGGTAATGAGGTAATGATAACTGGATAACTGGATGGGGGTATTTCCTTTCTTGAAGCATTTTAACAGTAGGAGAGATGGACTGGTTATGGCTTAATCTGGAGAGAAGACGAATATGAACCCAAAGACTCATTTCTGTCACTGACTAGTTGTGTGACCTGAGACAAATCATGTTTCCTTCTAGTCACTGGTTACCTTATCTACAAAACTGGGGTTTTGTTTGCTTGCTTGCTTACTAGTTTTTTTTTTTTTTTTTGAGTGGGCTGAGATGGTAAAGAAAGATTTGTGTGTGGAGGGGGCACAGTGTTGTACCAGAATAATCACCAACGTCAGCTTGAACATCTGATGTAATGTGTCTGGTTTCCAGGTCATTATGGGAAGGAGCAGAGAAAAGACTGAATCTGGGGCTCAAACCAGTTTCAATTTAACTCATGAGTCTGTCGTTTACTAGTTGTGCGACCTTGGGCAAATTACTCAGCCCTTTCCTGTTTCCTAGTTTCTTCATCTATAAAATAAGGATAATAATATCCACCTTTCAGGATTGTTGTAAGGATTAACTAAGACAATATCTGGCACAAAATACCAGAAGGGGGAAAAAAAAAAAGGTTTCCTTCCTTCTATTTCTGTGATACTCATATTCATTTAACCTCCCTCCTCCTCTTTCTTCTCACCAAAACAAAGTACGTGCCCTCACTCCATTCATGATAGCTGACATTTACCTAATTTGACAGACTAAGGAGCTCTGGTGGTACAGTGCCTAAGGCATTTGACTGCTAACTAGAAAGTTGCAGGTTCAAACCCACCAGCCACTCTGCGGAAGGAAGATGGGTCAATCTACTTCCATAAAGATTTACCACCTTAGAAACCCAAGGGTGATCGCTATGAGTCAGAATCGACTCAATGGCAGTGGATTTGTTTTGTTTTTTTGTAGTGATGGTATTTCACAGTGGTTCAGGTAACTGGGAGTTCAGTGTGCCTGCACATACATACAGTCACACTTGGGCTACACTCACACTGCCATAAACAGTGCCAGCTAATCCCAGCTGGGAATGGCCTCTACTCCCTGCTGCCCTGATAGGCCCTAAGTGAGGCCACCTGGGCAAGGCCCATGAAGATGATGCTGGTGGAATATGACCGTTCTACCCTGTGTCAGGTGGGCAGCTGGACTCTCTGCTGAGGGTCCCTTTTGCTGAAGGGAGACTTGGACTCTGTCTTAGGGAGACCTCTGTCTCCCTGTGGTGGTTATGTTTGTGTGCAACTTGGCTGGGCCTGGTTGAGTGGCTGGGCAGCTGGTGGTAGTTATTTCCCATGTTGAGTCTGGCAATCAATTCCATGGTGGGATCTACCACAAGCAGTTGAGTAGCTGCCTTAGGGAATGTGGTCTGCTTCCTGTATATAAGCAGAAGCCTTAGGGAATGGTAGCTTTATCTTTATCTTATGGCATGCTTGGACCCTGCATGTAGCTGTGTCATTATTCAGCAGCCTGCCATGCTCAGCCAACCTTGGGACTTACAATGGACTTGAGTTAATGGCCTGCCATGTGGTTTGTTAACATTGGGACTGTGCCTTTTTACTTGTCAACTTTGGGCGTGGCAGCCTCAGCAGCCAGCAGCTGTCTGAGTGAAGGAAAGCCTCTAGCTTCAGTGGGCCGGGAGCTGGAGGCAGAGCTGAAGCTCAAGGCTGAGGGGCTTTCACCCAGCCCCTACAGCCTGGCACTTTGAACTTGCACTTAAAGCCTCTGTGTTAGACTGGGTTCTCCAGAGAAGCAAAACCAGTAAAGCTTATATAGAGAGAGAAAGAAAAATTTATCTTAGGAAAATGGCTCACACACTTATAGAAGCTGGCAAGTCCCAAGTTCTTGGGTCAAATGTCAAACTGGAGGCTTTTCCCGACTCGTACTCCTGCAGGGGCTGACAAGCTCAAGGTTGACAGGCAGTATACTGGCTGTTGACTCCAGTGAATGACAAATCCAAGATCTCCAGGCCGAATGGTGGATTGTTCGCTCCCAGACAGTTGTAGGCAGCACAACAGGATCCTGATCCACAGAAGTGTGTCTCTTTTCCCAGGGTGTCCATAAATATACTGAAAGCAGGCTACACCCCTAGGGAAACTCCCTTTGAATGGATTGGCTGCTCAAAACATACACATCTGATTCCATCATTGGAACAACCCACATCACAATTGCTTAAACCACACAGAATCGTGGTCCAGTCAAGTTGACACACAGCTCCAACTATCACAGTCCATCCCTTGTCAACTTGGCAGTTGTACACATCTTCTTAACCATATATAATCTCTAAATTAGGACAATTATCAAGTCATATTTGTGCCTAATATGATACGCTAGCATATATACAACCTAAATGCATTAACTTTATTTACATTTCACAGTTCATAACAGAAGGAAACAAAAATACTTGATGCACATATACAATGAAGAAATACAACAATCACAGTCCTCATTTCTGCAACTGGTCACATGGTCATAGCTGATATTCAGAACTACCTTCTTCCACTACCTATTCTGTATTTCCCTTGCCCTCAACAAATACCTCAGCTGGTCGTGGTTCTTTGCCTGGTGGGGTGACCCAAACCATCATTCCTGAAGGGTCGGGGCCATTAGTAGTCATATCAGAATTGGGTTGCTATAATTTTCCATTGACTTTAATCACAGGGCATGGTAGTACTAAGAGATGTCATAAAGAATCTCCTGTATTCCAGACATATTCTTTTTTAACTCCATTATGGAAAGCCAACCCAATTTCCCTTTGGTAATCAGGATCTATCACATGAGATATACAGTAATGCTCTTCTTTGTCTGTTGATCCAGAGGCATGAGGAAGCCAAAATGGCCCGGTAGCATTCTTAATTTCCCATTCAATGCAATCAGTATTGTGTCTCCAGGTGGGAGTGTTCCTCCCTTTGGGACTGGGATCTCCAGACCCACAGAGCATAGGGTAGCAGGGACAGGAAGCAAAATTTTTTTGAGTGGGTCACTAGGCATAATAGTGAGTAGTATCACTCTCGTTTCCACCCTTTGGTTCCTGGACCCATGAATCTTGGCTATTGGAGAAACAGCACCATATATTGGACACTGGTTTAGAGCATATACAGCCTCCTGGAGAACATTGCCCCAACCCTTCAAGGTATTGCCACCTAGCTGGCACCATAATTGTGTTTTCAGTAGGCCATTCCATTGTTCTATCAAGCCAGCTGCTTCAGGATGATGGGGAACATGGTAAGACCAGTGAATTCCATGAGCATGGGCCCATTGCCATACTTCATTTGCTGTGCAGTGAGTCCCTTGATCTGAAGCAATGCTGTGTGGGATACCATGACAGTAGAAAAGGCATTCTGTAAGGCCATGGACGGTAGTTTTGACAGAAGCATTGCATGCAGGGAAGGCGAATCCATATCCAGAATAAGTATCTATCCCAGTAAGAACAAAACACCCTCCTTTCCATGATGGAAGTGGTCCAATGTAATCAACCTGCTACCACATTGCTGGCTGATCACCCTGAGGAATGGTTCCACATCGTGGACTCGGTGTTGGTCACTGCTGCTGGCATATTGGGCACTCAGCAGTGGCAGTAGCCAAATCAGCCTTGGTAAGCAGGAGTCCATGTTGCTGAGCCCATGCATAACCTCCATCCCTGCCACCATGGCCACTTTGTTCATGAGCCCATTGAGCAATGACAGGAGTAGCTGGAGAAAAAGGATGGCTGGTTTCCACTGAACATGTCATCCTATCCACCTGATTATTAACGACCTTATCTGCCGAGGTCATCTTTTGTTGGACAGTCACATAAGACAAAAATATTTTCACTCCTTTGGACCAGTAAGAGAGATCTATCTGCATACCTCTTCCCCATACATCCTTATCATCAATCTTCCAATCTTGCTCCTTCCAAGTCCCAGACCATCTAGACAAGCCATTAGCCACAGCCCATGAATCCGTATACGATCGCACATCTGGCCATTTCTTATTCCATACACAGTGAACAGCCATATGCACTGCTTGAAGTTCTACCCATTGGGAGGATTTCCCTTCACCACTGTCCTTCAAGGGAGTCCCAGAAAGGGGCTGCAGTGCCACTGCTGTCCACTTTCGAGTGGTGCCTGCATATATTGAGCAGAACCATCTGTAAACCAGGCACAAGTTTTCTCTTCCTCAGTCAACTGATCATAAGGAACTCCCCATGAGGCCATAGGTGCGGAGTGGGAGAGGGAAGGTAATGCAACTGGAGTGGAGACCATAGGCATTTGGGCCACTTCCTCATACAACTTACTTTTGCCTTCAGGTCTTGCTTGAGCACAATCTCTGATATACCACTTCCATTTAATGATGGAGTGCTGCTGTGCACGTCCAACTTTATGACTCTGTGGGTCAGACAACACCCCAGTTCATGATGGGCAGCTCAGGCCTCATGGTCACTTGGTGGCCCATGGTTAGACATTCATTCTCTACTAAAGCCCAGTAACAAGCCTAAAGCTGTTTCTCAAAAGGAGAGTAGTTATCTGCAGAGGATGGCAGGGCTTTGCTCCAAGGGTCTGTGCTGTAGTTCACCAATAGGAACCTGCCAAAGACTCCAAACAGCATCTCTATCT
>NW_006922159.1:811344-828490 GCF_000298275.1 Orycteropus afer afer
TTTAGTAGGAATATCTCGACATGCCCCACACCATTGAACCCCTAGAAATTTCACTGAGGTGGAAGGTGCCTGAATTTTTGTTGGGTTAATTTCCCAACCTCTAGCACGCATATGTCTCACCAATAAGCCTAAAGTCATCAATACTTCTTCCTTACTAGGTCCAATCAGCATAATGTCATCAATATAATGGACCAGTGTGATGTTTTGTGGAAGGAAAAGGTGATCCCTATGGACTAAATTATAACATAGTGCTGGGGAGTTGATATTCCCCTGAGGAAGCACTGTGAAAGTATAGCATTGGCCTTGCCAGCTGAAGGCAAACTGCTTCTGATGGTCCTTTGAAATTGGTATAGAGGAAAAGGCATTGGCCAGATCAATAGCTGCATACCAAGTACCAGGAGATGTACTAATTTGCTCAAGCAATGAAAGCACATCAGGAGCAGCAGCTGCAATTGGAGTCACCACCTGATTAAATTGACAGTAATTTACTGTCATTCTCCAAGATCCATCTGTTTTTTGCACAGGCCAAATAGGCAAATTAAATGGGGATATGGTGGGAATCACCACTCCTGCATCCTTCAAGTCCCTGATGGTGGCAGTAATCTTTGCAGCCCCTCCAGGGATGCAGTATTGCTTTTGGTTTACTATTTTTGTAGGTAGAGGCAGTTCTAATGGCTTCCACTTGGCTCTTCCTACCATAATACCCCTTACTCCACATGTCAGGGACCCAATGTGGGAATTCTGCCAATTGCTCAGTATATCTATTCCAATTATGCATTCTGGAACTGGGAAGATCACTACCAGATGGGTTCAGGGACCCACTAGACCCACTGTGAGATTCACCTTAGCTAAGACTCCATCAATAACTTGACCTCCATATGCCCCCACTCTGACTGGTGGGCCACCATGATGCTTTGGGTCTCCTGGAATTAGCATCTGTTCAGAGCCAGTGTCCAGTAATCCCCAAAAATCTGATTATTTCCTTTTCCTCAATGAACGAACAATCACTCTCATAAAAGGCCTCAGATCCATTTGGGGAAGGCTGGGAAAAAGATTGACATTAAAAATTTTTGGCAATGTAGTGGGGTCCTTCCTCAAAGGGACTGGCCTCCCCTTCATTCAAAGGGTTGTGGGTCTGTAAACTGACTCAGTCTGGGAATTGATTGAGAGGCCGTTACTTTGTATTCTGGCTATTCAATCTAGGCTGCTGTTCACGTGACCTAGAATTCTTCTGTCTATACAGATCAAGTAAATATTTAGTAGGCTTGCCATGTATTTCACTACTAGGAACACCATGAGCAAGTAGCCAATGCCATAATTCCACACGAGTCAGTATTCTGATTACTGTTCTGACTCTGCTGTCCATTATGGTAACCATGCCCACCTTGCCTTTGCTGATTAACTGCTGCCACTTGTCTCCTACTACCACGGGGTCTAATCAGCCCCATCGTAGTTAAGTGTCTTAGTTCAATTAGGGCAGTTCCCACTGTCAAATCTGACTTCCATAAAATAGCAATCACAACAGTCTTCAAGGATGCTGGAGCACCCTTCACAAATTTATTCCTCACTGTACTGGTGAAAGGCATGTCTTCTGGACTCTCCCTTTCTGGCTCTAGGGATCTAATCTGATAAATGCATTCTAACAGGCCTATTTCCCTAAGCCTCTGGATACCTTCTTCTACATTATACCAAGGCAGGTCTGGTGCTTCAACTTGACTTAAGGTAGGCCACATCATAATCCATGCTTCAGTAAGCCAAGCAAATAAACTATTAGATCCTTTCCTAACCTCTCAAGCTGAAACACTGAATGAAGAATCTGTACTTAGTGGACCTAAATCAATAAACTCAGACCGATCCAATGTTACATTCCTTGTACCATTATCCCACACCCTCAGTAGCCATTCCCATACATACTCTCCAGGTTTCTGTCTGTACATGTTAGCAAAATCATGTAGGTGTAGCGTACCACCTCCTCAGTCACACTTTGTATTTCACCTTTTGGGGCTCGCTTGGACTTAACTTTAGTTATAGGTCTAGCAGCAACAATGGGAAGTTGCGGCAGTTCCTGAGAACATTCAGCAATGTCTTCCATGGCCTCTGCTCAGGCAATGACCCAGCAGGAACAGCTGGGTTAATCCCATCAAACTGAGGTTGAGGGGGTAATGGTTTTACAGTAATCCATTCAGATGGGAGGGATTCAACAGAATTTACAGGCTCCATATCCTGATCTTCCTGACTATCTACCCATTTTGTCCCCATTCCAGGTTTCAGGATCCCATTTTTTCCCAATCAATGCCCTCACTTTAACTTCAGACACCATTCTGTGTTGGTACTTTAATTATTATAAGTCAGCCACTGTTACAATAAGACTCTGGGTTTGCTTTTCGGCAATATCAGCTCTGTTACTAGAAGAAGTAAGGCTTTCTTTCAGAGCACAACTGGGAAGATTGAGTGAGGTCTTTTATGTGGTGCTTTAAGCTGTGACTCAACAGCCCTGAGCTCATCTCTCTCTTTCACCACTTTGTCTAGAGTAAGTAGGACCAATCCACCAGCTTCCTTATACTCCTCATGCTGACAAAATTGCAGAAAAGTATCAAATATGCAATCACCCAGAGCCTCACTTCTCATAAGTACTTGATCTATTGGTGGTGCTATTTTGCATATTAATGTTGCCACCTCATGCCATGGATTAGCAGGCCCTCTTTACTAAGGGAGGCAGGGTCACCAGTGCATTTATCATTAATCAAATTGAAAAACCTATTTAGGAAGCCCATCCCTATGATTTTGTTTCTCTAGAACCACTCTAGAGAAGCAAAACCAGTAAAGCTTATATATATATATATATAGAGAGAGAGAGAGAGAGAGAGAGAGAGAGAGAGACTTATCTTAGGAAAATGGCTCACAAACTTATAGAAGCTGGCAAGTCCCAAGTTCTTGGATCAAACGTCAAGCTGGAGGCTTTTCCTGACTCATGCTCCTGCAGGGTCTGACAAGCTCAAGGTTGGCAGGCAGTACACTGGCTGTTGACTCCAATGAATGGCGAATCTAAGATCTCCAGGCCGAATGGTGGATTGTTTGCTCAGGGACAGTTGCAGGCAGCACAATAGAATCCCAATCCACAGAAGAGTGTCTCTTTTCCCAAGATGTCCATAAACTTACTAGAAGCAGGCCACACCCCTAGGGAAACTCCCTTTGAATGGATTGGCTGCTCAGAACATATACATCTGATTCCATTATTGGAACAACCCACATCACAATTGCTTAAACCACACAGAATTGTGGTCCAGTCAAGCTGACACACAGCTCCAACTATCACAGCCTCCAAACTGTAAGAATAAACTCCTGTTTGTTAAGGCCATCCCATTTGTGATGTATTTCTTGTCAGAGTGGCACTAGGTAACCAGAACGCCCCTTTAGAATCTTTTTGTGCAAGTAGGGTGTATGAGTTTCTTAGGCCTGCTGTTTGATAATTTCCACATTTTGTGGGATAATTTTTTTGGGGAATGGGTACAAATATGGATCTTTTTTAGTCAGTTGGCCAGGTAGCTGTCTTCCAAGGGTTGTATCATTTCACCATACTCATTCAATCTGTATGCTGAGCAAATAATCCAAGAAACTGGACTATATGAAGAAGAACGAGGTATCAGGATTGGAGGGAGACTCATTAACAACCTGTGATATGCAGATGACACAACTTTGCTTGCTGAAAGTGAGGATTACTTGACACACTTAGTGATGAAGATTGAAGACTACGGTCTGCAATATGGATTGCACCTCAATATAAAGAAAACAAAAATCCTCACAACTGGACCAATAAGCCTCCAAATTGTAAGAATAAACTCCTGTTTGTTAAGGCCATCACATTTGTGGGGTATTTCTTGTCGTAGTGCACTAGGTAACCAGGATAGTCATGTTTTCAGAAGGGACCATTCTCTTGAGAAGGATATCATGCTTGGTAAAGTGGAGTGTCAGAGAAAAAGGGAAAGGCCCTCAATGAGATGGATTGACACAGTGGCTGCAACAATGGGCTCTGGTGTAGCAGGGACCATGAGAGTGGCACAGGACTGGGCAGTGTTTTGTTCTGTTGTACATAAGGTCACTATGGAGTTGGAGACGACTCAATGGCACCTAACAACAACAACAACAGGGTTGCTATAACAAAGTCTCACAATATGTGTGGCTTAAAATGATAAAAATGTATTATCTCCCAGTTCTGGATGCCAGGAATCCAAACTCAGGGTATCTCCAAAGGCTCTCAGGGAAGATCCTTTCTTATCTCTGTTCGGGTAGCCACAAGTGTTCTGTGGCTTGCAGCTGCAGCTGAATTCCATCTGGACCTCTGTCTTCACATAGGATTTTCCTCTTCTCTTTTGTAAGGACACCATTCATATTGGCTAATGACATAGGAGCTCTGGTGGCACAGTGCCTAAGGCATTTGACTGCTAACCAGAGGCTGGCAGTTCAATCCCACCAGCTGCTCTACAGAAGGAAGATGGGGCAATCTACTTTCATAGAGCCTTGAAAACCCAATGGGGGTTTCTGTGAGTCAGAATGGGCTCTATGGCAGTGGGATTGTTTTTTTAAGGACATAACCTACTCCAGTATGACTTCATGTTAACTGATAACATCTTCAAGGACCTTATTTCTCAACAAGACCATATTCACAGGTACAGTTTCTCTTTATGGGGCACAATTCAGCCCACAACAGGGAGATAGGAGACAGGCGAAAGGGGTCAGGCCATGCACAAAACATCAAAACTAATTGATGTGACTCCTTGCTCTGCCCTCAAGATAGCTCCTTCTTTGAAAATCTTCATTACCCCTTGATACATAGAGATGCAAAATGGTTGTTTTAATGCCACCGAAGATATATTGTTATTGTCCCCCAGACACTAGGGCCACCCTGGTCATGTGACACAACAGCATCAAAGTATTGACGGGACATCGAGAGCAAAGAAATAAGAGATTGAAAGGGTTAGTCAGGGAAGACTTCTGAGGATCTTGAATTGGAATGGAAAGAGGAGGAAAAGAAAGCAGAAGGAAGAGAAAGGTGCCTTCAGCCATTGCCATGGTTAAGAATCAAGTGGAGTCCCTGGTGGACAAATGGTTAACATGCTTGACCACTAACTGAAAAGTTGGAGGTTGAGTCCACCCAGAGGTGCCTGGGAGGAAAGGCCTAGTGATCTATTCTAAAAAATCAGCCATTAAAAACCCTAGGGAGCACAGTTCTACTCTGACACGCATGATACACCATGAGTCAAAGTTGACTCCACGCCAACTGGTGTTGAGTCAGGTGTGAATGGGACATAGAATGTGGGTAGTCCATGCCAGACTATAGAGCAGATGAGTGCAGCAGAAGGCGCAGAGACCTACTGCGGGGGAATATCTAGGGGGTGATCAGGTTGGTGCAGGGAGTTCTGGTTGGGATCTCCTATGGTCTGGCACTACTAGGACCACTCCTTGCTGCTCCCTCCTCAGTTTCCCTTTGGTTTGGGGACTCTGGGACCCTGAAAGTCCATCTCAGAGAGTCACATTTCTTAGTTCCTTCTTAAGGCCCACATTCTGAGTGGGGTTTCACCTTTGACCTGGGTAAAGCAGAATCTGGGTTCTGTGTCCTCGGCTGACCCGGAGCAGGATATCCTTCCAGCCTGGTACCAGGAAGAATGGAGGAGGTCCAGTTTTGGGAACTGTGTAGCTATTGGTGTGTGCCTGGGGTGCTGTCACTGGGGTCAGGCTGGGATAAGAATAGCCAAGGCCTGGGGCTGGAGGAGTCTGCTGCTTAAAGGGATAGGCTGCCTGATGGGCAATGTTGGGGAGGACTAGTCTTTCCCAGGCTTTAGGAGCTGAGACCAGGGGAGATGATGGAGAGTCACAGCACACATTAGAGATCCACCCAGACTATCTTGTACTGGATAATTCCTTCTAGTATCTGTAGAAATTTCCCTACTATTTTCAGAGCCAGTTGGGTTGGGCATTACCTTCCTGACATGGCCTTTAAAATGTAAATGTCCTAGGGCCTTCAACACCTCTGTGTACATTAGTATCAGATGTTTTGTGTTTTTTTTCTGGGCTGAAAGATAGAGTCTGAGAGCTTGTTCCCCTTACCTTTCCCACACCTTTCTCCACACCACCCTGACTTAGGAAACCATCCACTGACCCTGGAGCCTGCTGGAAGGCCTATGGCGTTTGAGTAAAGGTGCTTTTGGAGCTTTTCTGTCTGGGATCTCTTTCCCTAGCATTCTCTCTCCTTGGTGCTCTCCTGACCTGCTGGGCCTGCCTCAGCATGCTGGAATGTGGAGAAGGAAGAGATGTTTGGGGAAGGCCTGGAGCTGCTCCACTGGAGCTGAAGCGCCCTGTTTTCTTTTTAATTCCGGGTTCAACGGTTCAACCTTCCATATACTTTTCTCATACTTCTTTGCCAGTAACACGAAGAATGTGACCTCATGGGATCTAGGCCGGCTTCCTCTCCTCAGGGAGATGATGAGGGAGAGTATAGGGTGTAAGGTGTGGTGGGGGAGGGTCTGAGGATTGAGTGGTATTCAGTGTCTGAGAGTATGGGAGATTGTGTACTGGGGAATGTATGAAGGGTGTGTGGGGGTGTGTGGGGGGGTTGTGCAGTTTGTGTGAGCTGCTTACCATGACTTTGGGTCCCTGAGAATGATAGTAGTCTATCAGGATTTTCTTGATTGTAAGAGCATTACTTGGGGATATTCTGCTCTATTGTTAGATGACATGTCTAGATTGCTGCTTTAGGAACTATGGTGGCAGAGGAACAGTGGGCAGGGCTTGTGGACACATGTACAGAGCCTCCATACCTGGAGATAGAAGGAGCTTTGCCTGAGGCATGGTGTGGGGGCTGGTCGGCACCTTGCCGGTTCCCATGTATGGTGGCTCAGCCTTTTTCTGCTTGACTTCCTTTGGCGGCTCTCTTCAGATCCAAGCAAAGCAGGTGGCTGTCAGCTGCCGGCAGCCCACTGCCCACACAGCCTGGCCCTGCCTACTGGCTTCTGCACCCAGGCTTACAGGCGGTTACCCCTACTCTTCCCACAGATAACACTGCCATATGGGGCTGCTGGCCCCTCCCCTGTTCTGTGTGGAGGATCATTTTGGGCACCAAATCCCCTAGGTCTTTCTCACCCTGGGGCTTTGGCACATCTGCCTGAGCTTGTATTTGAGGCAGGAGGAAAGCACAGGGTGGGGCCAAGTAGCCTCCTCCACATTGGGTCAATCAGTGCACCTGCCCAGTTCTGCTGTGGCTCCATATGACCCAGGGCAAATTACTTACACTTAGTGGGCCTCACTCTTCTCATTAGTAATGTAAAGAAGGACCTTGTCATGAAGAGGAGAGAGAACATTTAGATGTCTAAGAAAGGTGCTACCAGAAAACAACCAAAGAATTATTACAACTGAATTAATTGGAGACACTTGTTAAAAAAGCACTGGCCCCCAGCAAGGATGTCCTTCTTCTGGAAGGTTGCCTCTCTAGGATTATTTAGTGCCCTCTGGTTAGTCTCATGCCTTGCAGTTACCCTGACATACATCCCCATCCCCTTGCCATGGGATTAGTCTGTAATTTGAAGTTCTTCTCAATGCTGCCTTCTTGCCCCTTGTAGACACTAATGGATTAGCCTAACCCAGCTGAGGACTGGGGGAGTCAGGACTGGAGCAGGTGAGGTGGATCTGGCACTGCTTCTCATCTCTTCCTTCTGGTGAGTCCTCCAGGCAGAACAAAGACTTGTTGGTATGTTCTTCCCTCACTTTGATGCCCTGACTGGAATGGACTTAAATTATAAAAGGGCAAGTGGGAAGGGAACAGCTGTGACCTGCTTTCTGGACTCTGCTTAATGGACTGGCCTCCTCTAGGGAGTTTTCCCAGCCCACACAGGAACCCTGGAAAACTGGATTCCACAGGGCGGGGGCTGGGAAAACTGAACCTAGGCTGCAGATCACAGGGATGACAATCTGGGCTTCACAGGTGACCTGAATTTTCAGGAAGCAGAGGGTGTTTGGTGAAGCAAAGCTGAGAAGGAGGATGGTGAATGGAGGTGGTGAGGACTAATGAGGGCTGCTGTGTCCCCATCTCTCACGCTATCCGTTTTCTTAAGTCTTCCTTCCGGAGTTGCTTCCTTTATACTTCATGGGATCTATAGTAACTTCGTTGCTGTTGTGGTTATTTGCCCTTGAGTCAGACCCGACTCATAGGAAACTCCTTGGGTTTCTGAGGCAGTATCACTACGGAAGTAGATTGCTCAACCTTCCTTCCGAGGAGTGGCCAGTGGGTTTGAACAGCCAGCCTTCTGGTTAGCAGTCAGATGCCTTAGGCACTACGCTACCAGAGCTCCCATAGTAACTTCAGAGAGTATAGTATCTTCCATCGTTGTTTTTCTAACTGGGATGGGCTGGTGTGAAAGTTATTTGTGAAGAAATTTCCTGAGGAGTCCTTAGCTAGAGGCTAAAGTTAGCAAGCAGAGATCACCCTGGGAGCTTCTCTGCTCCTTCCTACCATCCTGTCCACTCTTTGGAGAGTCAAGGAGGCTGGAGGAGTAATCTTTAACTGCCATGCTCCTCAGGGGGACTCTGAGGCTGAATTCATCTATAAGGGCTGGTTCTTGAGGGTACAGTGGTTGAGGGAAGAGAGACAGGAAGAGGACCAGAAAGAGAAGAGATGTGGCCACTTGGGCTCCAGGGATGATTCCTGGTTTAGAAATCACACACTGCCAAGACCTTTCTCCCTCTTTGCCAAATGTTCCATCCAGTCAATTGTCAGTTCCTGGTTCCTAGGCCTTTGACCTAAGTTGCCGGCTCTGGGAAGGAAAGTTTTCAGAGGTGCCATGAGCTGCCTCACCTCTTCCATCTCTGTCTTTCCTCCTACTCAGATTCCAGAATCTGCAGAGTGTGTGATGGGAGGTATGTTTTTTATGGATTATATGTAAGTGTGTGTGCATATGTGAACAGAACAAATGGCACAAATAGTTTCTGAGCCTGGATTAGGGACCCCAAGGCTCTAGATCGAAGTCAACAATGCCTGCAAACCCAACTGTCTGTAACCATGTCTCGTGGTACCCTTGCACCTGCCCCTTTGCTCTCCTGGGACCCAGAAAGCCCTTTACCAGACTCTTGTGTCCAGAGAGTCCAGGATAGGCCCAGCAAGTGAAGGAGAATAAGTCCCAGAAAGAAAGGTTGAACCATGTGGGGTTGCTTTAATTTGGCTAAGAGAATGCTAGAGCAGGGATGCATGAGTGGGAAGAAGTCACAGAAGTTATTTTCTGCCACCGTGTATTTGGAATTAAATGAGAAATACACAGAACACAGGTTAGATTAATTAGGGAAAGACCTTGTCAGTGCTTGTGATTCAGAAACGGGCCTGACCATCAATGAAGCTTATGTTGTTGATGTATACAGACAGATGAGTTGGCTCCAACTTACAGTGGTCCAATAGGACAGAACAGAACTGTTAATAGGATTTCTTACGCTGTTTATGGCTCTGGTAGCATAGTGCCTAAGGCATATGACTGCTAACCAGAAGGCTGGCAGTTCAAACCACTAACTTACTCCTCGGAAGGAAGGTTGGACAATCTACTTCTGTAGTGATATTGCCTTGGAAACCCAAGGAGGGGTCGCTATGAGTTGAATCCAACTCGACGGCAGTGTGTTTGGTTAATCTTTATGGGAGCAGATCACCAGGTCTTTTCTCCTGCGGAGTGCCTGGTGATTTCAAGCCAACCACCTTTTGGTTAGCAGCCAAGCTCTTTAACCATTGTGACACCAGAGCTCCTAAAGAAGCTTCTGGAGGTGTATATAACCACAATAAGGAAGCAAGGATCAGATGCACACCTGTTTGAAGCTGTTGTTATTAGGTGCCCTTGAGTCGACTCTGACTCATAGCAACCCTGTGGACAACAGAGTGAAACACTGCTTGGTCCTGCACCATCTTCATAATCTTTGCTATGCTTGAGCCCATTATCGCAGCCACTGTGTAAATTCATTTCATTAAGGTTTCTTCCCATTTTTTGCTGACCCTCTACTTTACCAAGCATGATATCCTTCTCTAGGGACTGTCCCTTCTGACTACATGACAAAAGTACATGAGGCGAAGTCTGGCCCTTCTCATTTAGAAGGAACACTCCATCTGCACTTCTTCCAAGACAGATTTGTTTGTTCTTCTGGTCCATGGTCTTTTTAGTATTCTTTGCCAACCTCACAGTTCAAAGGCATTAGTTCTTCTTTGGTCTGCCTTATTCATTGTCAGCTTTCACATGCATATGAGGCTACTGAAAAATACCATGGCTTGGATCAGGTGCATCTTAGTCTTCAAAGTGACATCTTTGCTCTTTAATACCTTAAAGAAGTCTTTTGCAGCAGATTTGTCCAGTGAAACATGTTGTCTAATTTCTTGACTGCTGCTTCCATGGGTGTTGATTGTGGATCCAAGTAAAATGAAATCCCTGACAACTTCAATTTTTTCTCCATTTATCATGATGTTGCTTATTGGTGAGGATTTTTGTTTCATGCTTAAGTATAATCCATACTGAAGACTATCACCTTTGATCTTCATCAGTAAGTGCTTCAAGTCATCTTCACTTTCTGCAAGTTTGAGGCAGGGAGCTGGCTAAATTGTCCTTCCTCATATACCTTCCAGCTGGAGGAGTCAGATTCCTTATTAGGCGCAGGGTGTGTTGATATTTCTTGTTAGAGTTGAATGTGTAGGTAGTGAGCAAGTCAGCAGGTCACAGTTGGGCTGTGGTGAGGAGATGTGGGGAATGAGCCCCTCATTGCAGAGCCAGTGGGATTTTAGGTATGTGAGAGTGTTCATGTTGAGGGGTGGAAGACAGGACCAGGGGTCCTGTCTAAAGAGAAAACCTTGGAAGCCAAAGAGGTTAAGGCCTGTGTCCTCTAACTCCTTAACCTATCTGTCCTGAGAAGAGGTGCTGAGGGCCCCTTCTTAGAGCAGTCCCAGAAGCTGAGTTCCATTCCCATTGTAAAACTACTAAAAGGTGGGATGACCAAGGCTGGAACCCTGAGACCTTCTCCATTTCTTACCGCTGTCTTAGTTATCTAGTGCTGCTATAACAGAAATACCACATGTGGATAGCTTTAACAAATTTATTTCCTCACAGTTTAGGAGGCTAGAAGTCCAAATTCAGGGCACCATGATCAAGAGTCTGGTGGAGTCTCTGGGTGGTGCAAATGGTTAACCTGCTCACCTGTTAAAGGAAAGGTTGGCGTTTGAAGTCCACCCAAGGGAGTGGACTTTTCTGAAGAAAGTCCTGGTGATATACTTCCGAGAGGTCACAGCCATTGAGAACCTTATGGAGCACAGTTCTACTCTGACACACGTGGGGTTGCTATAAGTTGAGGTCTACTCAATGGCAGCTGGACTGGAAGTTAGTACCTGGCACATAGCTGGCACTCAGCACTCACTGGGATCCAGCTCTGTGGCTCAGGATGTAAGGAGGAATGGACCTAGACCCGTTTTGGTCCTCCCACTCCAAACAATTCTGACATGGTACCCTCTAGCAAGAGCAGTAGGAAGCCCTCTCTACCCACCACTGGCCTCAGTGGTGGCCCCCCAGGGCTCCTCCCTGTCTGGCCAGGGACTGAAAAGAGCCAGTTCTACTGAAGGGTGTGCCCTCTTCTCACTCTACCCTTTGACTCTGAACCATTGTGTGACTCCATTCTGGCCTCATTTCAACCCCTGCCAGCCCCAGCCATCTCTTGGCAGCTGTGTGGGCTGAGTTTGGTGCCTGGTACTGCTTGGACACTGGCACCAGCTTGCTTTGCCATAAACTTGTCATCTTCCTTCACCAGCTGGCTGCCAGTGCTTTTTGGGGTCCCCTTCACTATTTCCCTTCTGTCTTCCTGACAGTTCAGTGGGGTCAAACCTGGCTAGTTCAGTGGGGTCAAACCTGGCTAGTTCAGTGGGGTCAAACCTGGCCGTATTTCGGAATGGACTGGGGGCTTTTGACACACTGAGTCCAGGGACCCATCCTGCTGAATCAGATCCTCCAGGTCAGGGTCAGGAATTTATATGTTTTAAAAAAAACTTCTCAGATCACCATTGTGGTCATTTGAATGTAGATTGTGTAACCGATAATAACATTGTGTCAACAGTTAAATTCCATGGGTGTGCTAATGGCATTGTGTATATATGGGAGAATGCCCTAGTCCTTAGAGACTCATATTGAAGTACTTAGAGGGGAAGTGTTTGCAGCTTACTTTCAAAAGGTTAAACTGAGAGACAGAAAAGCAAATGTGGGAAAATGTTAACAATTAGTGCATGCAGGGGGTGAGAGGAAGCTGGCTCAGAAAGGCCTTTCAGATCATTTCCATCTGCTCTCTAAGAGATGGACATTAGAAGAGAACACAGTCCAGGCCACCGAGGTGCACAACTCCAGGGGGCACCATTCACACTGCTTTTGTTGTTGTTGTGGGCAGGGATGGGGTATCAATCACATAGACTACAGTGTGTATGGATGGCCCTGCCTAGAGTTTTATTACCTAGCACTACTGCCCTCAGCTATCTATCTCTTCCAGAATGGGTTGTGTGGTAGCAGAGACCACCCCTCCTCCTTCCTGGACCTACTTGGATATTTGCTTTCCCTAGTCGCCTTGAAGACTAAAGGGATAGAATAATTTCTAATTGGTTGACTGGGCAGAGGCTGACACAGAGGGAGTTGGATTAGAGGGGAGGGTAGTGGGAAACTTGAGATACTGAGTCCTAAAATACTCTGTGTTTCCCTCTCTGGAAAATGAAATGGAGGGCTTGCGTTCTGAGTGGAAGCCGGCTTGCTCTGACTTGGTTTGTTAGCACTGGTTGCCCCTGCCTTTCGCCATTCCCCTTTTTGGGGTCTGCCTGCCTGGCTGCAGTTCTGAGCCTTCATTTCCCTATAGGAGGGTATCTTTTCCTGACCTGTGGGGGATGCTGTTTGCCCTGTCTCATCATATCCCATCTCTCTGAGCCTTTTGGAAGGAGCAGCTGCCAGTGTGGCCTTGGGAATGAGATCTGTCAGCGGCTGGGCCTCCTTCCCTGCGTGCCTGACAGACGGTCTGGTGGCGCCCTGGCCCAGAGCCAGGGGGACGGTGGTTAGAGTGGGTAGCTTGTCTTTCCTCCGTCTGAATTCCAGTCTGGGAAGAGCTTTAGGAGTGGGGCCTGCTGGATCACCACCATTGGGCCTTTCTTCTCCTAACGCTACTCCTTAGTCCTGAGCCTTGCCTTTGAGGTCCTCTGAGAAATTTTATTTAACGGAATAGATCAGAACCAAAGACTACTAGAACTGGAAGGCACTTTGTGTGGTCTCCTTTTCTAGCTATCTACCTGCCTTTACAGATGTCACACCTAGCCCAGTCCCTTGTTTAAAGAACACTGGTCACCCATGTCTAAAAATTCTCAGATTGTCTAAAAAGCTCTGCTCTTATATTCCGGTTCAAGAGATTTTTCTCAGTTGAGATGAAGTGGATTTGGAGCTTGAGGAGCTAACAGTTTAGAGGAGATGACAGATCTACAAGTGTCTGATTTCAAATAAAATATTTTAAGACTATGTCTGAGATATGTACAAGATGGTATTGAGAACATAAAGAAGGGGCCATTATTTCAATCCGGGGGTTCAGAGAGAGCTTCCCGAAAACCATGGTATCTGAACAAAGTCTAGAAGGGTGAGTTAGTCACATGGCAAAGAGAGGTGAGAAGGGCATTCCAAGGAGGAGGAAGAGCTTGAACAAAATCACAGAGGTATCAAATACATGGTAATGCACAGTTGGAGATGAGAAAGAGATGGGGGCAGGCGATAAAGACCTTGTAAAGGAATCAAATAGAGAGCCTTTGAAGGGTTTTAAGTAGTGAGTGATAGGATCAGATTTACACTTTAGAAAGAGCCCTCTGGCTGCTATAAGGAGAAAGACTGGATGGGGAGAAAGATCAGTGGGAGGAACTGTTGGGAGGCTATTGTAATAGCCCAAAGTGAGAGGAGATAAGAGGTTGAATTAGTTAGGATAGAAGGAGGGAATAGATGTGAGCTCTATTAAAGAGGAAAAGTTGGCAGGCCTTGGTGGTTAGATATTGGGCGGGGTGATAGGAAGGAGGAATCTGGGATGACTGCAGGGTTTTTAGCTTGGGTAACTGAAAGGTATCATTGACTGTGATGGGGAATTAGGCAGGAAGAGCAGGTTGTGGGGAAGAAAGATGATACATTCAGTTCTGTACATTTGGGGTTTGAGATATTGGTGGGCATATAAACTTGAGAGGAAGCATTTGGAAATCATTAATGCATGAGTGGTATGAATAGGAGCTCTGGTGGTATAGTGCCTAAGGCATTTGACTGCTAACCAGAAGGCTGGTGGTTCAAACCCACCAGCCACTCCTCGGAAGGAAGACTGGGCAATTTACTTCCGTAGAGAGCCTCAGAAACCCAAGGAGAAGTCGCTATGAGTTGGAATCGACTCGATGGCAGTGAGGTTTTTCTTTCTTTCTTTTTTTTTTTTTTTTTTTGTATGACTAGGTGAACAGAGTAGATGAGATTGCCCAAGCAGAGGGTGTACAGAATTAACAGTGGGCTAAGAATGGAATCCTGGGCCAATGCCAACATTTCAGGGATGGACAGAGGACAAGGATAGAGGATGACAAAGAAGGATGTAGAGAACAAGGGAAAAAAAAAAGTGTCATGGAAACCAAACGGAATGGACTATAAAGCCATTTATAGAAATGTCTAGGCACATAGAAATGCCCACTGATTGGGCAGCCTGGACATTGTTGCTGGAGCAGTTTTAGTGGAATGTTGAGGAACATAAGGTACATTACAATGTATTGAGGAGTAAATAGGAAGGGAGAATTTAGAGCTATCACCTTTAGTCAAAACTCTCATGAAGCTTGTTTGAGAATGGAAGGAGGAACAGAAGGTATTACCTGGAGAACAAAAAGTCAAGGGTGTTTTAAAACCAAACCAAATCCATTGCCATTGAGTTGATTCCAACTCATAGTGACACTATAGGACAGAGTAGAACTATCACATTGGGTTTCCAAGGTTGTAAATCTTTGTGGAAGTAGACTTCCACATCTTTCTCCATGGAGTAGGTGGTGGGTTCGAACAATTGACCTTTTGCTTAACAGCCAAATGCTTAACCATTTTGTCACCAGGGGTCCCTGGCGTTTAGGGTTTAGTGCTTTCTTTTTAAAGACTGGAGAGGCATAAACATGTTTAGGTGCTGAAGATAGAAACACAGTTAGGGAGAAGAGGTTGACAGTACAGGAGAAGGGAGGGTAATTCACAGAGCATGGTCCTAGGGAAGATCAAGTAGATGAGGCAAGAGCATAAGAGAGTTGTACTTCTAAAGGTGGGGTCTGCTTTCCCCTAAGACCAATCAGAGGAAAGGAAGGTATAGTGCAAATAATGTATATGTTAGGGGCGGGGTGGGTAAGAGAGGCAGGAAATTCAGAGAAATGACTTCTAATGGCCTCAGTTTTCCTTCCACAGTGGGGCCTAGTTAAGACAAATCTAATGCTGTGCTTGTCCCAGCTCAGGAATGAGAGTAGAGTCATTCTCTTGATTAAAAAGCTTTAAGCTCAGTCCAACTTTGAACATTTATCTAGTGTCTCCTATCTGTAAAGTGCTAAAATCTCCTTTCACTGGGGCCAGTTTCCCAGTTTGGAGCAGCCGAATTTGGGTATCTTCATCTGCTAATCCAATTCCTCTGAATTTGAAAAAGCAAGGACTCCCTCATATTCTCTGTGGATAAAAAGCAATCTGTAAGGAGCTGTTTAGCACCTGTCTGTCAGTTTGTCATACTCTGGTGGCTTGTATGTTGTTGTGAGGCTGGAAGCCATGCTTTCAAATACCAGCAGGGTCACCCACAGTAGACAAATTTCAGTGGTGCTTCCAGACTAAGACTAGGAAGAAAGGTCTGGTGATCTGTGTCCAAAATTTAGCCAATGAAAACGCTATGGATCACAACAGAATATTGTCGGACCTACTGCTGGAAGATAAGCCCCAGGTTGGAAAGGACTCAAAATACATGGTGGCCTCAACAGTGGACTTAAACATTCCAATAATTGTGAAGATGGCACAGGATTGGGCGATGTTTTATTCTCTTATACATGGATCACTGTGAGTCAGGCCCAACTTGATATCAGCTACTAACAACAAGGAGCTGTTGTGGGGTGGAGAAACTCGGCAGGCAGAGTAGTTAGCAGAGAGTTGCTTGGGCTGGACTTGGGCTATTGCATCTTTAGGGAACTATTCCATAAGCACCATAGTTATCAACTCATTGAACCACCATGGCCCCGTAGGTCTGGGTTCTGTGGCTGGGCCTGAGCACCAGGGCACTGGAAGTATATCTCAGGCCAAGGGATACCTTTGCCCTAAATCATGTTGGATCAAATGGAACTTACCACCCAAAAATCTATCTGAACCTTTCCTTTTCCTGTTGATATTTTCAACTTTCTAATCAACAGGAATAACTATTCCATTTGTTTGTTACCTGTTGGGTAAAGCAGTACAATAGAATGAGGAATTTGGTAATTGTATGAGATCATGAACTTCTCTGCTACTGGAGCTAAGTAAGGATTAGAAGTGATTACTTCACATTGACCTTACTCAGCCTTCTTCCCAATCTAATCTCAAACCCACATACACACCTAGGTCTGTGGTTCACAGCTTCAGCTCCAGGCTAGAATCTCCTGGGGAGTTTAAAAATATACTATTGCTCCATGACAGACCAGGAGTCCTAGGATGGTAAAAATAGTTAACACACCCAGCTACTAACAGAAAGAAGGTTTGAACCCACCCAGTGGCACCTCAGAAGAAAGGCTTGGCAATCTACTTCCAAAAAGTCAGCCATTGAATTGGCCAGCAAACACTTGAAGAAATGCTCACCATCATTAACTATCAGAGAGATGCAAATCAAAACAACAATGAGATACCATTGTCACCCCAGCACTAGTGGCAAAGTTCAATAAGACAGAAAATAACAAATGCTGGTGAGGATATACAGATTGGGACTCTCATACACCACTGGTGGGACTGTCAAATGATACAACCACTGTGCAAAGCAGTATGGCAATTCCTTAAAAAGCTGGAATTAGACATTATTGTAAAAGGTCAAGGAAAGGTTTATATATGGAAGGAAACTTTCTTTGTTGGTTACTAGGGGTGGG